>NC_056750.1:653026667-653086743 GCF_019279795.1 Protopterus annectens
TATTTATTTGGTGTAGATAGACCCAGGATAGGGGCACCAGGTGGTGTGGTGGGGTGTGCCATGAGCCCTTTTGCCAGGGACACCAGTTGACCTAAGGCCACTGCTGATGTTAGTCATTCCCACTGTTGCAGTAGCCTTTGGTTGGTTGGGTAGTTTTGTGCCAAGGGAACAGCAGCCTGCTTCAAAAGCTGCTGTTTCCTCCCACACCTTCCCTTAGGCTTGTAATTGGCCAGCAGCAATCAGTTAAGTAGCAGCTGGAAGGAAGTGGCTTCAGTCCTTTCTTTTCACCTCAGAGAAAGCAATTAAGAGCTTCTTAGCAGCAGCAGCTGATCTTCAGATTAATTTCTGGCAAATAAAGACCCCCTTGGGGAACCCTTGCTGAAAGAATTTATTGTCCGTTTTGAGATTAGGGCTTATTGAAAAATCACTAATTATAATCAAATCTATTACTGCAGGTGACTCCTTCTATTTGAGTAGTGTAGCTAAACTTTGGAACCACACCCCACTACTTACTGACAGAACCCACACTGTAAAAGTAGCCAACTCCAAATCCAGCTCCAGGCAAGTGACAGGTGGAGTACCTCAGGGTTCAGTCCTGGGACTGCTCTTGTTTGGCATCTACTTCTTTGAAGTACAGGCCAACACTAAAGGACTCTGGTTAACAAAGTTCGCAGATGACTGCAAACTGGGAGTCATTATTGAATCCCCAAATTATATGGATATTCTACAAAAGGGCCTTACAGAAACAGATGCTTGGTGCCTGAGCCATAGGCTCAAACTCAATGCCAAGAAATGTATAATTATCCCCTTTGTGGAAATAACATGTACCAGTGAATTACCACATAGGTGGCAGTACACTAAACACTGAAAGTGTGATAAGAGACTTAGGGACACAGGTGGACAGTGGTCTCACCTTCAGTAACCACATCACCCCAACAGTCAGGAAATCCTTATGTGGCACACCTCATCACTAAGGGCTTTGCATCCAGAAAAAAGGAGGTCATTGTCCCACTGTACTCATCCCTCATTAGACCCATTATAGAATACAACGCCCCATTTGATGTGTACCTCTCAAGACATCTGCAACAACTGGAAAGGCCACAGAAATACCTCACTAAATGAATCACAGGCCTAAAGCAGATGTCCTATACTGACTGTCTAAGAAAACTTCATCTATACTCTTTTGCATATCGTCTACTCAGAAGCGATTTCTGCTTAACATACAAGGCCATGTCAATCCCAGAGCTGTTGGACATGCTACAGTTAAGGAAATCTCAATCCCTCAGAGCTGCACACTCCAGGGATCTAAACCTTGTCATCACAATGAACAAAACATGCTGGAGGGATAGATTCCTGACCCAGAGACTCCCCAGACTCTGGAATAAGACTGCCCATACATGTCAAGCAGAGCGCTTGTTTAGCCCTCTTCAAAAGGAACCTTGATGATTGGATGGGAGATAGGAAATTCACCCCAGGGTTCACGTCAGTTGCCCTGCTAGACAAGGGGTCTATGGAAGTAAATACTGTGGGAAGAAATAGCCAGGGAATTGTTATGGCTAGGCTTGTATAGGCCCTAGGGCCGATAGATTAGTACCAACCTATGAATCCTTTAAATCCAATCAGAATGCAAATGCATTTAAAATGTAGCTAAAACTTCATCAAAGTAGTGGATCTGCTGCTGTACATCTCCAGGATAAATACTGAACTTTAATAATGTCAACACCCACAGAAACACCAGCAGCCTAGTCTCCACATCTTCCTAGACTTTCAGAGTGTTATACTCCACAGCCAGTCTTTGCCAGTACCTGAATAGGTTTGCTAGCCTATCCCGGCTATGTACATTATTTTCTGACACTGCTTACCTCCACCTCTGCACTTTTAATACAAGGCATTTGATAGCCATATGTATAATTTTCTGAACCTGCCTTACACCCTATCTTTTAACTACGATATTAATACATTCTGGCCTCCCTCCATATTGAATTTCTTAGCACTAATCATATGATCTATTTTATCTGACAATTCCACTAATGCATCTCTTCAGATACTCAATGTTCAACATCTACTAATGCATTTTATCTATATACCTATCTATAATTAATCGAATCACATTGCCTTTGTCGCATTATGTAATATCTGTAACTTTTTCAATTTACATTATTGGAACCTTTCTCCCCAGGTCTCATCTGAAAAAGGGCTTCTGCTCAGATGGACTAACCCAGTCAACAAATGTCAAAATAAGTGTCTTTTATACTGTAATAGTTGTCCCTATCTTCATATGAGTGTAATGTGATTATAACCAATTCACGTGAAACAGAGAATCTCTATGACACTGTTTAAGAGGAACCTGGATGAGTGAATGGGGCACTGTAAATTCTTACCGGGATAGAGGCCACAACCCTCCTGGACGTGGGCAGTCATCACTAAATGCAGTCTTAGGTACAGACTAGCATTTCATTGGTATTACAGTGGGATGAAATGGCTAAGCTTAAAATGACCTCCGAGTTGATAGCCTAGTAATCGCCTATGGTCCTATTAAACATATGTGCAGTTGTTAATATTTATTACTTAATGCCTGTTCATGTGTATTACTGAAATTGGAAATTTTCTCCCTGGGCCATCTGTGAAAAGTTTTTTTTTTTTTTTTTGACTAAACCCAGTTGGACAAACCCATTAAACAAAAGCAAAATAAAATAAATTGGGATTTTTCTGTCACAGTATGGACACTCACTCCATTCCTGATGGTGTTTCTTCCATAATACCGGGGGAAATAAATTATTAAAATCAAGTCCTTGCAGTCACAATGGGCCTAATCAGTACCTCATTTGCTGGTGGGGGATCCCGTAGTGGCCATTTGTTGTTCCTCATCTTTTCCACTGGTCTTCCAATAGTTCTTCTGGTGTTGCTTATTTTACCATTAGAACCGGGGGTCGGATGCATCTTCTGTTGCTGTTTCAATGTTCGATAAGGGCATGAGAGGACCATCTTTCTTTCTTGGTCTGGGAGATGTTCCAGGAAATTTGTCTGCGTGTGGCTGAGGGGAGAGGCTTTCTTGTCCATTTTAAAAAGCCCCATCCCCTAGTCTGCCTGTCTTTCTGTCTTCCAGGGATGCTTTACCTAAGAAAGACGCACAAGGTTAGATATTGTTTATCTAAGGATATAGTTGAAGTACATAAAGAATGATATTCTTCCCTTAGCTGTGAATTTATTACAGGCAGTTGTACCTGGAATTCACGCATCCTTACATGAGAATGGTTGTGATGCAGAAAATCCTGAAGATAGATATAAAGTCTGACCTCGTTGATAGAGACAGATTTCCTTCTGTGGATTCCCAAGGCCAGCACTCTGATTCCAGAGAAAGCACATATACTCTCATCTCCCTTGGAGGAGTTTTCTTTTTTTGAGTCTGTTTCCAGGATGAATTGTCTTTTTGTGTGAACAACTGGAGGTTCCCCTGAAATTAGCAGATACTATGAGTTATTACAAGTTGAGGTCCCACATGTTATGCTTATTCCTCCTATTTTTCCATCTTTGGAAGATGTCTTCAATACTGCCTGCAATAATCCTGATTCCCATTTTTCAGGCCTAAAAAGGCACATAGTCTTTATATAATTTCCCAGGCTAAAAAAAAAAAATCTTGTTTTCTCACCTTTGGTCACCTTCATTCAGTTGGCAATAGGCTTTTGGTGAATCCTAATCCCTCTCAATGGAGTAAAGAAGGTAAAGAGAATTTTTCTCTTCAGACACTTTGGCTTTTAGAATTCTCAATTCCAAATATGTGGAAGCTTGTTACACTACTGAAACATTAAAGGAGAACTTTACCCAAATGGCAAGATTTTCTTTCCAAAAAGTGAGTTTCCTTCCCTGTAATCCAATAATAAACATAGCACATAAAGCATCATTTAATAATTCTGCCATTTGTTTTATGTCTGAACTTATTTCTGTTTGCCTTTCTTTCCTGGATTTGTCTCATCGGTTACATCATGAAGGTTCCTAAGAGTGGCAGAGTAATTAAATTAGGTTACTTTATTCCAACTACAAAGCCGTTAAGAAAACTAGTAAACAGTAGCTTTTGAATGTACCATATCAGTCGCAGCTCGCCAGGACCACACTTCAGATAAGTATTGGCTAGAGTCTGAACAAAAGCAAGGCATTCACACTTAGTTTTCAGATGCAAATGAAAAAGAAAACACAACTTGTACTTAGTTTATTTTTTTCTTATTATTATGAATTAGTTTTCTTCCCTATAATCAAACTGAGTACCTCAAGAAACAAAGCATTTTCATCTTACTTTTCTTTTTTTCTTACAGTATTTGATTTTGGATTTTTTTCCACATTTTGTTTTCTGTAAAAGCACGTTTCTTCTGGTGCTTTCTTCATTTTTTTGTGCTGCAAGCAGATTAGAGAAACACACAGTAAATTATACTCTCATCATAGGTTGAAACAAGTCATTGAGTTGGGGAAGGAGGATTAACATCAAGCATTCTAATTCTAGCTACAGTATTTAAAACCGAATGCAGCACAAACCTTCTCAGCCCACTTAACACCTGATCTGAAGTAATTAACTTCATTTGATCAGCAACCTGTGGGTATCGGATCCAATCCGGATCCGAGCCGGCAGCTTTCCAAGCTAGAGATCTGAGCTCCAAGCTCCTCCCCATTAGCCATAACACCCTGCTACCTTTCTCCAGTCCCCAGATCTCGTTTGCCGCGGCTTCTTGAAGCACGAGAGACGAGCTCCTGGCGGTTTCATGAGTGATTTATAGGGGTTTTTGCTCTAGCTTTTCGTCAGAAATTGGTGTGTGTGTGTATATTTACCACCCTTAGTATATTTAGTTTAGATTGTTATAGTAGTCTGTTAGTGTAGTCTTTCCCTTACCCTTATTTGTGTGTGTGAAGGTGTGTGTGTGTGTGTTGTCATGGCCGAAGGCCCTAAGGCCATATTTACTAAATGCTCTGAGTGTGGCCATAAGCTGTCCTCAGCCGATGGCCACACTCAGTGCGTTATTTGCCTGGGGGTGGTTCAGTTATCATCATGCTGCCAGATATGTGCTGCCTTTAACCCCCGGGCTTTGAAGGACAGGAGGACCGAGTTAATCCTTGTGGGCCTTTTGCCCGCGGATTCTGCTTCTTCCTCCTCTCCCTCAGTGGCACCAGCCGCGGCTGTTCAGTCAACTGTTCCTACTCCCCTGGCCAGGACTCAAACTCCCTCTGTTTTCCAGGGTGAGAGGGAATCCAGAAAAAGGAGAGAAGAGACAAGGAGCGTGACAGGGAGAGGCATAGGAGCTGCAAGCGGCGGGCCGATTCTGCTCCCTCGGCCCCAACGGCTAAGCAGCTCAGTTCTCCCTTTAAGACCTCCGGGTCTTCCCCCTCTTGGCTCTGTTCTCCACGTTTCTCTCCAGAGGTGGAGGAGGAGACCCAGTCACCCTCGAGGTCGTCAAGGCGGCCTTCCCGGCCAGCCTCGGTTGCTTCTTCTAGATCTACTAGGAGCCTTTCAGATGCGGACATGGACCGGATGATGCATCGCTTCCTCCAGGCCCAAATGCAGACGGGAGTGCTCTTGCCTCCCCCATTCCGGGGGGGGAGCTCGGCCCCTGTCTTTGCCCCCATTGCTCCTTCTCCAATCCATTATCAGGTTTCGGAGCTGTCGGATCTGGGTAGCATCAGAGCCGGGGAGTTGGCGACAATAGTAATTGCTACTTCGATGCCAGCTGTACCCTCGAGATTGTCGAGTCCTTTTTTTGGATCCGAGCTCTCGGGGCCGTGAGCCGAGCCTCGGATCCGAAGGGGTGAGTGTGTCTTCGGCTCTGATGCGGTCGGAACACACTTCTCTTTTGGGTCCAATTGCTTCGGCTCCGGCGCCGATCCACACGTCGGATCCGATGGGGCTGCTCTCAGATCCTAGAGAGAGCGGATCACCTTCAGCCTTCGACATCATGGAGAGGGTACTTTTGATGTATTCGAGGCCCCCGGCTCGTGCTATGGATCCACCTGCCATTCCCTCGCATACGGGCCTGTCTTCCATCATCCGGCCCCAGGGACAGCCTGCGCCTACATCCCAGATGGTTCCCCTAGAGGAACAGGACATAGTTGGTGAGCCCTCCTCGGACAGCCCCCCCGAGGAGGTCCCTCACAGACGAAAGTGTAAAAGGAAGCACTTGGACTCCCCTGAGTTCCTCACAGAAGACAGTGACTTGGAGGAAGGGGAAGGTTCCCCCAGGTCACCCCCCGAGGACGTCTCCTTCGGAGACATCATGGAAATGCTGCGAATCAGAGGGGGGTGGTCAGCCCAAAAACCTTCCTCGGATGAGTCTGTGTTTCTGGAGGCATTTGACGCAGGCCCATCTACCTCTTGGGTGTCCCCTCCAGCCGACCCCCTGGTAGATCTTATAACTACCAGGGCATGGAAGGAGCCGGACACTGTAGAGCCGATACCGAGGAGACCAGATAAGATCCTTAGCCCCCCGACAGAACGGCGTGGAGCAAAGATTCCCCTGTAGATGCTATGGTGGTGGCGGCTGCCACCAAGAAAGAACTAGCACAGGATAGTTCCTCGGTACATCTTCCAGATAAGGAGTCTCAGATGATGGATCGCATTGGAAAGTGGATGTTCGCTTCAGCCACCTTCTCCGTAAGGGCGCTGAATGACTTGGCACACGTGATTCGGCTTCAGCGGGATCTAATCAAAGAGTACGCTGGGTCACCCCCGGAGTCCATGTCAACTGAGGACAAACGAACCTTCTCGGCACGAATGGCCACTCTAAAGTCAATATCTAACACATCTATGCGGCTTCTCTCCCATGCCACGGAGGGGGGCGGCTAGATACAGCGGTGCAGGCATCGCTTAAGGCGTCATGCCTGGCTCCATCTTTGTGAATTTTGCGGAAGAACCCTTCAAGGCGTCCTTCGCGAACGCTCCCTTTGACGGTTCTACACTGTTTGGCAAGCCCGTCCACGATACACTACTCCAGAGCGAGAAAGACGGGAAGACGTCTGCTGTCGGAGTCCGCTTTTCAGCTCCTCAAAGGTCCTTTTCCAGGAACCAGAGAGGACAAAAGATGTGGCTCCGGAAATCTCAACAATCCCGTTTCGCTCCGGACCCTTCGTCCTTCAGAGGCAGGGGAGGACAAGGTGGATGCCGGCCCAGAGGCAGAGGGGGGAACGAAGAATTTCAGGTCGAGGGAACCCTTTTCCGATCGACCCGTGCAGCAACCCTGAGGGGTTGCCCGACTGCTCCTCTCTGGAGGCAGTCGGGGGGGCGTTTCTCAGAACACCTAGCACTTTGGGATTCCATCACAACAGATCGCTGGGTGCTCCGAATAATATCCAGAGGTTACTCTATTCCCTTCCTAAATCCTCCTCCTCAGTCAGGGTGCCTCCCCGATGTCCCACCCAATCAGAGGGAGGTGGCAGCTTTAGAGATAAAAGAGCTGCTAAGAAAAAGAGCCATCCAGCGTGTCCCCCCAGACCAGTCCGGATCGGGCAATTACTCCAGGTTCTTTTTGGTGCCAAAAAAGATGAGGGACCTAAGACCAATTCTCGACCTGTCTACACTAAACCTGTCCATTGCCAAAAAGAAATTCCAGATGGTCACCATTCAATCGATTCTCCCCCTGCTACAGGAGAACGATTGGATGTGCTCCATAGACCTCAAGGATGCGTACTACCACATTTAATGGACAGGCGATCCAGGAGGTTTCTCCGCTTTCGGTTGGGAGCCAGTCATCAGTTCAGGGTCCTTCCTTTTGGCCTCACCACAGCCCCCAGGGTGTTCTCCAAGGTCACGGCAGTTGTAGTGGCCCACCTGAGGCTTCGGGGGAATACAGGTCTTCCTTTACCTGGACGACTGGCTCCTCGCTGCTCCCACCAGGCATCTACTATGCTCGGCCAGGGATTATTTCCTGCATTTGGCCCACCTTTTGGGGATCACCATAAATTACAAAAAATCGTCCCTTCAGCCTGCTCAGGTCCTGGACTTCATAGGGGCCAGAATAGACACGCTTCAATCCAAGGCCTTCTTGACGTCGGACAGACTCTGCAACCTAACTCTCCATGTCTTAGCTCTTCTACAGTCTCCGGCCCCACCGGCGGAATTAGTCCTGAGGGCCCTAGGGTCTGTGGCGGTGGCCATCAACCTTTCACCCCTAGCCCGCTTGAATATGAGGGTTCTTCAGTGGACCTTGCAGGTCCAGTGGTCCATCCTTCAACATCCGTTGTACTCCCCTATTCCCCTCAGCAGGGTTTGCAGGGAATCTCTGCTTTGGTGGCTCCATTCCCGAGATCTTCGGGAAGGGTGGCCCTTTTTGATGCCTCTACCCTAAGCTACGGTGACCACGGATGCATCTCACCTAGGGTGGGGAGGGCATTGCATGGGCAGAACTGTCCAAGGCACGTGGACTCTGACAGACCGTTCTGCATATCAATGTTCTGGAGATGAGGGCGGTGCTTCTAGCATTGCAGGCTCTCCATGCCCTTCTCCCTCTAGGGACTATTGCAGTTCAGACGGACAACATGTCAGTGGTCTGGTACATCAACAAACGGGGGACTAGGTCTTACCCCTTTTGCCGAGAGACCATGAGAGTTTGGGAGTGGGCGATATCCACCAACCATTTTCTGCTAGCAACGCACATTCCGGGTTGGTCCAACATTTTAGCAGACAAGCTGAGTTGAACTATCCTCTCACCTTACGAGTGGTCTCTGAACCCCTTAGTAGCAAAACAGATCTTCCTCAAATGGGGTCAACCTTGCTGCGATCTGTTCACATCACCTTTGAACGCAAAGTGTAGCGAGTTTTTCGCTCTAATCCCTCCACCGGGGGAGAGCCCCAGAGGCGCTCTGGTTCATGCTTGGCCATCCAGTCTTCTTTATGTTTATCCTCCTCTCCCGTTAATGACAAAATTCTTGCAGAAAGCTTGTCTGTTGGGGAGCAGGGTTATCCTCATAGCCCCATTCTGGCCTCGTCAAGCCTGGTTCCCATACCTGCGGTCTCATCTCATAGCTCCTCCCTGGATCTTAGATCCCATTCCGGATCTGATTTCTCATCCTTCGGGATTGAAAACCCCGGACCTGGACGACCTCAAGCTTTCCGCTTAGTTGATCCAGTTCCATTAGTGGCTAGGACTCCCGGCATCTTGTTCGCAGTTAAATCCTTTCTGGTGGCGTCACATAAGCCTTCTATCAGGAAAGTCTACAACAGTAAATGGAAACGTTTTTCTATTTGGGCCGGGCATAGGAATTTGGACCCCTTTACGGTTCCCATTCCAGTAGTAAAAAAAAAGATAGATGGTAGCACTGAAAACGACCAATAATCCACCAAAATGCTACTAGAGTCGCAGAAATAATTCCAAATGAATTATATACTTAGTTTATTACAATTCAACAGTCCATTAACACACTTCACAATGACAGATACCAATACGCGTTTTCGTCCCTCTCTACCAGGACTTCATCAGACAATTTCCTAATAATTCTCTAACATTTATATACTTTAATTAATACCTAATTATCCAATGAAACAATAAAAACAATTAAAAACTGAATTCAAATACACCAATCTTTTCGACCTATTCATGAATATTCAACAGGACTAATACATATTCATGGAAATAACTAAACTTAAAACTATTTCAAGGACTCATATGGATACAGCTCCCTCTAGTGTACAAAACCTGCAATAACATATCAAATTTTCATATTTAGAGTTTAAAAACTAATAAACATTGATCCTTTTAGTGTTTATAAAAACTAAAAAAGTTGCAGTTGACATTCACTTCTGCATCTAGTTTTAGTTATTGTAATCTAGTGTTTACAAATGACATGATATTGGAAACGTTTACTGGATCTGAATGTTAGTAGTCATGCACGATTTGGAACAATTTGCCTTGTGTTTTAAATCTATATTATAAGTATGTTGTATAGATGCTAGCTGGGTTGTTTTTGTTCTTTTTCTTTAAAGCGTTCATTGCTAAATAGCTTAATTGAGACAATTAAGCTTTTAACTTATGATATTTAAACAGTGTTTGTGGGGTTTTTTCTTTGTCTGAGGAAGCGTGGTTGCACCCACGCGAAAGCGCTTACCGTTACCCACTGTTTTATGGATTTTATGGATTAAAGGAGTTTTTATATTTACGCTACGTTTATTTGGCTGCTTCATGGACTTTTAACTACAATTGTGCTATTTATTCAACTGCCTTTTGGACATTTAAAAGCATTTCAAGTGATACATTACTGCATCGTGGTAGAGATCAGGTTACTGTTTCTACAGTTGTTTATAAAAACTATTTGATGTATATAATAAAAACCATTAAATATATGTTAAAATTGAAATGTATATATACATAAAACAAATATATAATAATTTAAACATAATGACATTGATAATAAATACATATAAATATTATGAATATTATAAATAAATGTTAAAATATGGATTATAATTTTATGCCCTACAAGATCATCATTACTAAGACTTCCTACCCTATCTCATACTTGGTTGGCCTTTAATTTTAATAATGGTCTTACAGAAACCATTTCATTAAGACCAGGTTTCCTACTTGCATCCAATCTCACCTGTCACCATAGTTCCTTATTCTCTAAAATATCTTCCCATGGGCCCCCTCTTATATCTCGTTTGACTTGCTCTATTATAAACCATAAATACTTAGCTTCCTTACAATCAATACAGTGCTTATATAATGCATTTGTCTCTTTGAATCTACTAATGTCATAAATATGTTCATAAATTCGTTTTTTCAGGGACCTCTCTGTCTTGCCTATATAAAATGAATGGCATTTCTGACAGATAACTAGGTACACCACTCCTTGGGTGTCACAGTTATAATAATCTCTACCTCTTAATTTGATATTCCTACTTGCAATATATATCTCTTCCTCATTCATGATGTAAGGGCATTGTTGGCACCTTCCACATTTGAAAGTGCCTTTCTTTCTATGACATGCCCCTTTCTTGTCCATTAATTTACTTTCGAACATATTACGTATTCATATTGAATTTTTGTATATAACATGAGGTCTCATATACTTGATTTCATCCATGTCTGTAAAGGATAAAAAATTCTCACATTCACTATTTATTATACCTTTTATATTTTTGTTAGTGGAATTGAACTCGACAATTAATCTTTTTTGTATTATTTTATCATTCTCATAAGCACTTTTTTTCTCATTCAAATTCCTATTTTCCATTATTTCTTTGATGGGTTGAAATCTATCCTTCCTACCTATTTCCACTTCTTTCCTAATATCCTGAATAAAGTTAAGAGGATAACCCCTTTCTAGAAACATAGTTTGCAATTTATCACATTCCTGTATGAAATCTATATCTCTACTTGTCATCCTAGAACCCCTCACAAACTGTCCCTTGACTATATTTTTCTTGCAGTGTGAGGGGTGGGAACTATCATAGTGTAGGTAGGAATTACAATATGTGACTTTTCTATAAACCCTAGTTTCGAATTTATGATCTAATTTAATGACCTCAACATCCAAATAATTTAAAATATCTTCATTTATGGCGTATGTAAATTTCAAGAATTTTGTAGTCAAACTGATATATTCAAAAAACTCAAAAAATGTTTGTTTTCCTCCGGTCCAAAAAATCACTATGTCATCTAGGAATCTATGGTATAATATCCAGTACTTATTCAAACTGGAATTTGTGACATATTTTTCTTCCCATTTTGAAAGAACAATATTTGCGTAAGTAGGAGCACACGCTGCACCCATGGACACCCCACTGGTTTGTTGGTAATATTCCCCATCAAATATTAAAAAATTATATTTCAATACGGTGTCCATGAGAGCAACTGTGACTACCTTCTCTTCATGTGTCATCTTTTGATCTAGAAAGATGCTTTCCTCAAAGTAGTCCATCCCTTCCTTGTAAGGAATGCAGGAAAAAAGATCAATGATGTCAATTGTAATGAATATTAAATCATCTTTGTACACTTCAGGTGTGAGTTCCCTTAAAAAATCCCATGAATCCTTTAATATTTTATTGTTGACCCATATATGTTTTGCTTTTTCGTCTACGTACTTAGCTAGGGGTACTGTCTTTGCCCCTTCAGCTGTCACTATGGGTCTAAGGGGGGGGTCATCCTGATTCTTATGGATTTTAGGGATCCCGAAGATGGTAGCTACCCTCGGATGTTTGTTTTCAAAATATCTGTATGTCTTGATGTCTATCACTTTCTCTGTTAACAAATCTTGTAACACTATGTCAATTTTTTTATATGCTATTTCTAATTCATTCTGCGATACTATTCTATATTTATTTTCATCTCTCAAAATAGAATTAATTTTAGCTTCATAAAGTATTTTATCCATGATTACGATACCCCCTCCCTTATCAGGTTTCATTATTCTCACTCTCTGATTGATTGTTTTTTAATTCATTTAATATTTCCTTTTCTTTTTCTTTCAAATTGTTTTTATAATTAAATCTGTTCCTATCCCCTACTTTTCTGATTTCTTTTTCTAGTACATTTTCTAGGTTCTTAAGTTGCGGTAATAGGGGTGGGTTGTATAAAGAACTCCTAGTCAACCTTACCCCTTCATTATCATTTCTTTTGAACCCAGCTCTTGTAGTTAGAATAGACAAATTGACTTTCCTAATGAATAATTTGACATCCAAAATCGTTCCTGCCACTTCCCCTTTTCTAGTTGGGATATATTTTAAACCCTTGCTCAACAAGTTAAAATGGTCTTTAGTCAACAAAATATCACTAAAGTTGTAAATAGAAAAACCTTTATATGTACTTTTATCTTTCTCCGTAATGATGTCTTGTGAATCATTCAAATTTGTTCTGGAAAAGGGGATACAACTTAATATCTTCCCCTCCCCCTTCTCCCCCCTCTCACTTGAAAATTTCCTCTCCTGTACTGGGGTGGTTGAAAATCATCTACATTATTCCCAAGTGGAGGAAATTCTTCATCATATATTTCCGTTCCCATTCCCATTCCAGTAGTACTTGAGTTCTTATCCCACATTTTGCATCAGGGGGCCAGTTCTTCAACTGTGAAGGTTCAAATGGCGGCCATTTCCCACTTCCACATCGGAGACGATCTTGGCCCCTTAGCTTCATCTGAGATTTGCAAAGACTTCTTGAAGGGCACTTTTCTTTTAAGACCTCCTGTCAAGAATGTGGTTCCTCAGTGAGACCTAACCTTAGTCCTCCAGGCTCTTACTGGTCCCCCCTTTGAACCTGCAGCTTCAGTTGACTTAAAGTATTTGTCTTGGAAAACTGCTTTCTTGATTGCTATTACCTCAGCTAGAAGGGTATCAGAACTTCAGGCCCTTTGTTCTAAACCTTCGTATTTTGTCTTCCATAAAGACAGAGTTTCCCTCAGGACTAATCTGTCCTTTTTACTTAAAGTGGCTTCCGAGGCTAACATCAACCAACCCATTAATCTGCCTGTTTTCTTTCCTAACTACCAGAACAAAGGGGAGTACAGACTACATTCATTAGATGTGCATAGACAGTTGCACTTTTAATTGCACAAAACTGCTGCCTCTCGTAAGTCGGAGCAGCTCTGTTTCCTTTGCTAAGCCATCTTTGGGTAAACCAGTGATGAAGGTGACTCTAGCTAGGTGGATATCTCAATGCATTTTACTCGCATACAAAATTTCTGGTCAACCTGAGCCCGTGGGGGTTCGTGCTCATTCTACCCATTCTATGGCTATCTCTGCTGCCTTTTGGTCACGGGTACCCTTGGATGATATTTGTTCTGCGGCTACTTGGGCTTCCTCTCATACCTTTATTTCACATTATAAGTTACATTTGATATCCAGAGGGAGGGCAGCCTTTGGCTCTGCAGTGCTCCGGAATATCCTTCCTTGAGGACCTCCCAAGTTTTTGGTAGCTGGGGACTGTCCCACAGGTTGCTGATCAAATGAAGTTAACTACTTCAGATAAAGAAGTTATGCATTCACCATAACGTTCCATCTGAGTAGGTAACTTTATTTGTCAGCAACCGACCCCCCCCTCTGTCCCCATAACCTGTAGTTCGTTACCTGAATGATTAATTGTTTCACTCCTGGTAGGTACCAGGTTAGGATGTTCAGGTGGTTTGTTTTGGTGCTGTATGATAATCGGGCTAACTCGATCTGAGGACTGGAGGGAGGTAGCAGGGTGTTATGGGTAAGGGGGAGGAGCTGTAAGGGGGAGGAGCTTGGAGCTCGGATCTCTAGCTTGGAAAGCTGCCTGCTCGGATCCGGATTGGATCCGATACCCAAAGGTTGCTGACAAATGAAGTTACCTATTCAGATGGAACGTTAGGGTGAGTACATAACTTCTTTTTAATCACAGGGAGGTCAGATTCCTCACCTGAACATTGAACTACAGTTGTTACTTTGAAAAGATCAATATCTCAGTTACATTTTTAAGCCTGTCATTCCTTATAATGCTGTACCAGAGATGGCCACTAATGAAAAGCAATGGAAGCAAAGTAATATAAAATGCAAATTGATGCTGACAGTGAAAAGTAGGTAGTCACAGTTATTGTTGCAAGCTGATGAGAGAGAAAAACACAGTAAATGATACTCTCATCATAGGTAAGTACTAGACTAGTTGCCCTTACTGACCATTTTAAGCCATGCCAGTTTCCTTTTTTGTGCTCAAAATAACCTATTCCATTTGGTTATACATTGGCCTTACCTATCCCTTGGTCGATGATTGTATATTACCCCTAATGAGTATAACTGGGATTATGGCATAGATAATTTGAGGTAATCCATACATGGGGTAAAGTAATTTGGAGTTGCCTTTATCCATTAGTAGTACAGGGGGGCAGTCCTGGGGTAAATTTTCTGTTTCCAATCCATAGATCTAAGTTGCACTTAAAACAAAGTTCATCCATGTCTATTTCCATGTGGATGGGGAGTCTGTTACACAACATTTGTACTCTCTGCGAAATATACGTGTCCCTCCAAACCATTCTGTTTATATTGCTGAAGCTGTTTAGATCCCTATACTGAGTATTTCTGATGCCATTTGACTTGCTGATGTGCAGTAAATTCAATAAGGGGTCACAGGAAGTCTTGTATGCCAGACAAAGATCACCTCTAAGCAGTCTGTAGGATATCGAGTATAGAGGCAGGATTTTGAGTTGGTCCATGTAGGATATGTTGTTTAAGCCATGTATCCTTTCAGTAAGGTAGTGTGGGTGTTCCAGATGTGTTACATATGTCTGGACAGGTAAATGCCAAACGGGACAATTATATTCATTGCCCTAATGAGAGATGTGTAAAGGGGCAATTACATTTGTTGATCTGGACACTATCCTTTTGTTTATAAGCTGTGCAGTGTAGAAGGCCTTTCTTACAAAAATCGACATGTTAGTCAAAGTTAGGTCACTCTCTACATAATTTCCCAACCAACTGGGTCAGCTGTGTAAATCATAAGGATTTCTCTAGTCTAAAATTACCTCAGGAAAGAAGTCATTTACTATAAAACAAAATCTTGCCACTCAGGCAGCACTGTTTCAGGCAATTTTGGGGTATAACCATTTAGAAAATAATAACAGCAGCTTACTTTGATACAGAGACATTGATACTGCAGAAAAGTTCACAATATGTTGAAAAACATGTTTTTCTTTCAGTTTTTGGGTGCAGTTCTCCTTGAAGGGAATACTCTCCTAATATGACTTCAGAGAATCCTTTCTGTATCCCATTTTTGTAATATTCATCAAGTCTCAAAACATGTCCTAAACAGTGTGCTGATTCTGTGTCTAGGACCACTGCTGCTGTCTTGAGGTGTGCAGATGAAGTTAAATTTGAGATTTTTTAATTCTGATTTAGATAAACTTATACTTGGTCCTTTCACTACTCAGATACACTAAACAATATGATGAGAGAAGGAGTGATAACATTATCTGAACAGTCCCAGCCTACTTCTAGCAAACTGGGCACAAAGAGGATATGGTAGGAGAGTTCTTTTCTGAATAGTGGGCAATCTACACCTTTAGAATGACTATATACCTACATTTTACCTTTTCATTCCCTCATGCCGCTGTCTCTCCAATTCAGTCCCAGACAGAGGATCTCAGTCTCTCTTTGCTATCACATGCTTGACCCTATGAGTAATAGATGTATTGCTTTAGGCCACAGAGGCAAAGGCTTGAAGGCTTTTCAGATTGTTTCTAATTCCAAATTGGAGGCAAGTTGTATATATTTTTTTTCCTGATTGTGTGCATCATGTCACACTATCCGTTCTTTTTATTACTCTTTGGGTTTATCCACAGCTCTAAAACTATTCACAAACAGCCTAGGCCCTGGAATAGCCCCTTGTGGTCTCCTGGTCATTCTCATATGTCTTTATTTAAGCAATTTACTTATCTTTCAGCAGTCAGACATGTTTCCTCAGCAGGCTGGGGCTCCAGATAGATATTTAAAACCCCTCTTTTGCTTCCACTGTGAGTGGATGAATTTTGCCACCCCGAGGATCAGCATCCCTGAATTGCATTACCCCCCAAAATGGCCAAAAAACACTGTTCCCCCAGTGTGGGGTTAGGCCTGTTTTCTGTGGTTAATAAGTGCAAGGCTCAATTCCCTCAGCCTCCATTGCCTAACCATGTGACTCTCAGCAAGTAACTTAACCAGACAGCACTCCTGGGCTGAGTGTGAAAAAAGTCTGTGGAGATCTTTGCTCTACTCCGGAAAACAAACAGAAATAAAATAAATAAGTGTCTCCCACACCCTCCAAACTTACATGTGCTAACTTCATGGATGCAGTAACTCAAAAAAGGGGGGAATTACCCCTGAAAAGGGCATCACTTCTGGCACAGTTCACCAACAGTGATATCCTCTGGAGGATCTCTAATCCTCATTGCGTTGAACTTTGGGCAAATGATACTCTAAATCTTTGTCCACCCATAGTTTACCCCCCTCTTTGACTATAGGGTTCATGAGGAATCAACATTATCATCCTCTGGAATTTCAGTTTACAGTTTTGGACCTTATCAAGAAGAAACGGCATTGGTAGAGACTGTGTATAATTCAGAATTAAGGTCTCTCTTTTTTCCCCTCGCATCCCGACACAATCTGTACCAACAAATGCTTCAGATTTTGGTTGGAGTGTAGTTTTGATAAGTGTAAAAAGCTGCACCCTATGGGGCATGTCACTCAGGCCAAAGCACATCAAAATCAAAGGGATATTAGCTGGGGTCCATGCTGTAATGTCTCTCTGTCTCATCTGAGATCTCAATGACTCTTGCACATAATTACCGACAAAACCACAGAGGTGTGGCACTTCATCAAACAGGACTGTTAAAATGTACTAGAAGTCTGCACAACATTTAATTCTCCACATTGGCACACTGCCACAAACTTCCATACAACTAAGATGATTCCATCTTCACCAGCCACAAGCTTCCACTCAGATACAACTTCAAGCATCTTGTCCAAATTGACCGCCTCCAGTACCCCCTTGTTGCAGCATTTAAAAGTCCTGTTTCAAAGATATGATATGAGAAAAAGTCTGTTTTATGATAAAAGCACCAATCATACTGGGAAATGATTAAGAAATCCTTATCATGACAGATCTTTTCTTTTGATTTGTATACTTACACCATAGGCATTATATGGCACTTATAACACACACAATACCTCATCACTGTTGTCATGTTCAGCACTTTGTAGCTGAAGCTTTATTTTTCGCATCTCTCCCCTCTCTCTGTGTGTGTATGTATATATATATATATATATATATATATATATATATATATATAATATGTGTGTGTGTGTGTGTGTGTGTGTGTACATAGGAGTTTTGTACTTGGAAGATTTTTCAAATAGAGTTTGTAACTTAAAACAACTAAACATACAAGTGTCAGATAGAAGTTCCCTAAAACATGTCCTGTATAAGAATATTTCAGCATCCTCCTTTTCAAAGCCGTCATCAGTACTACAGGTCCATCTTATTCTGAAGGAACTGAGAGGAGCAAATTCCCTTAATAGCATGACAAGGATGTCATCTTCTTACTGAAAGGAGGGGATTCTTTCTAAAAGGCTTGCAGTAAGCCAAAGTAATTTCAGAGCCATCAATAAGCTAAGTCATCATTACATCGAAAGCGTGGGCAGTAAACAAATCACAAAATGCAGTAAAAGAGATGTGAAATTAGTTTTCATTTAAGATATTTGACAAACAATTTTAATTTATTTCACCCCTCCACACCTGTCTAGAAAATGAAGCCACATCTCTGTTTTGTTTAAATAAAATGTTTCTAACCCAACATATACCTTTTTAAAGAAGCCCACAAACGAGTCTGCAAATGTCTGCAAAGCATGCACATGTAGCTTTACCACTGATTTGCAAATCTCATTCCCTCTTAAAGCAAAAGCCGTTTTTCTTAACCTCCTGTAAGTTTATAAAAAAAAAAAAATCACTTAACTCCACTGAATAAATATTGGCCAAATCAAGAAATCTGACCACTCTTAAACTACCAGAGTGAGGAATACTACTGTGAAGTACTTGAACATCCAAAGTACATAAACAATAACTATTACGAATATGGATGTTAAAGGATCATAGGAGGTTACCAAGCTAATGGCCCTGCAACCCTTACAAGCATAGTCAGGGGTTTACACTGAAAAAGAAACCTCAGTCAGCACCTGTCGCCGCTGTTACTGAGGGACAGAGGTGGAACCCCTAGGACAAATTTGCGGTTTCCCATATACTCATCAAGGTTGCGCTTGAAGACCGTCAGCGAGGTGTTCTGTTTGACATGTATGTGAAGTCTGTTTCAGAGACGCAGCAGCATCTGGGAGACAAATCTGTCTCTCCAGCAGGTTTAGTTCATGTCACAATAGTTTCAGGCCTTTCGAGCGGGTTATGTGTGAGGAGTTAGATGTATGGATAATGGAGTATCTCTACTAGGCCAAGGTCCAAGATTGCCTTGTAGGCAAGACACAGATAAACCCCTGAGCAATCTGTCCGATACCAAATAGAGTGATAGTAATTTGAGCCTGTCCACATAGGACAGGTGCTGGCGGCCATGGATTTTTTTTTGTGAGGTATTTCAGTGCCCTTTCCAGTTGGTGCAGATGTGTGGAGAGGTACATACCAAACAGAGCATTATACTCAATTATTGGTCTAATGAGGGAGGAGTATAGAGAGGTAATAACCTCCTGTTTTTCTGGATGCAATCCCTTTACTTATGAGATGAACCAAGTAAAAGGCTTTTTTGACCACTGCTGCTACATGATGGTCAAATGCGAGGTTATCATCAACCCGTGTGCCCAGGTCTTTCACCATAGGTTGTGTGCTTAGGGGTTTGCCGTTGATGTGGTAATCAGTATGGGCTGTGTTTTTGCCGAATGATATGATACATTTTTTTTGCGTTTAGCTTGAGGCCATGACTTTGGCACCAGTCATTAGTTGCTGTGAGACCCTCTTGCCATATGTTAACATCATTTGGGGAGTCAATGACAGCAACCAACTTAACAGTCATCCGCAAACTTGGTCAGCTGCAGGCCTTTTGTCTTTGCCTGGACCTTTGAGAAGTAGATGCCAAGCAGTAGGGGCCAGAGGCAGATCCCTGTGGAACTCCACTAGTGATAGATCTGCTATCAGAGGTGGAGGCACCTATTTTGACTTTGAGGGTCCTGTCGGTGAGCCAGTTAGCCACACACCTGATGAGATAGGAATTTACACCAAGTTGTGTTAGCATTTCGATGATGTCCGAGTGGAGGATTGTGTCAAAGGCCTTGGCCAAGTCGAGGTAAGCTCTATGCACTGACTTTCCCTTATCCAGGGCCTTGGTGACAGTTTCAAAGAAGTCAACCAGGTTTACTAGGTAAGATCTGCCCTTGACTAATCCGGACAGGGTAGGGTCAAGTGCTTTGAGATTGCCTATGTCCTTGTTTATGAGATCCATAATAATACACCCCATGGCTTTACAGATCAGACTTGTCAAGCTAATGGGGAGATAGTTTCCAGGGTCAGTAGTGGCACCACCTTTGTGCAAGGGGATGACAGTGGTGGTTCTCCACTCTGCTAGAATAAAGCCTGTACTTAGGCTGTGGTTGAATAGGGTGCTGAATGGCGAAGCCAGTTCTTGCTGGAGATGGTGCAGAATACAGCCTGGGATACTATCAGGTCCCATGGAAGCTGTGTTCTTTGTCTTGGATAGGACCTTTGGCGCTTGATCTATGGAGATGTGAGGTGTGGGACAAGTATCGGGGATGCTGAATGGGCCTTTGGGGGTGATGCGCTGAACATATCTTTTAGCAGGTTGGCTAAGTCTACAAGATCTGTGTAAGTGATACGTTTAAATACTAATTTGAAACAAACCTGGGCTTTGCCATGGAGGTTCCTGACTTAACTGAAGAAGGCTTTGTGATTTCCCTTTAATTCGGGGGCTAGTTTCAATTCATAATTAGCTTTGGAGGCTTTTACAAGTGATCTAATTTGTTTGTTGAGGCTAAGGAGGGAGTTTTTCCAATTTGGAATATGTTCCTTTTTACCCTTGGACAACAGTTTCTTCCTTTTGTTGTAAAGTCTGTTGATAGAGAATATCTACCAAACGAAGGAGGTTTTAGTTCTGTTGGATATGGCTGAGTCCATGCAGTTGTACAGGTACTTGTATACTGCATTGGTGTACTGTTCAGCATAGATGTTCTTCGTGTTTCACTGTTGCAGTCATTACATTTGGGTAATCTGCTGGCAGGTTGCCCTCAGTCGGCCTGAATAACAAAGTCTTGGGTCCTGCGTCTGTTGCTGTCTCCTCTTCCATGATGTTAGGTCGTCAGGGGTATAAAACATGCAACCAACGCCATTTTAATCAGTCTTACTTGCCGCATGTTGCCCAAAGCAGAAGCAGTTCCCAAGTGCCAGTCAGCCGACTCCTGAAATTTTTGTATTCGAGTTTCAGAACCAAAGTCTTCAAACTAAAGCTAAGTACCCCGTTGGGGAAACTTTTTCTTGCTCCTTACCGATGTCAGTAAAAGTTAGTAATTGCATTGCTTGTGGGAAGCAAATACCTCATAAGGATTTTCATTTGTACTGTATTCCTTGCCTAGGCCCTGATCACAACGTGCCTTGCTGTCGGTTTTGTGATAAATTTAACCAATGCACTATTAAGCGTCTGTATATTTTTGCTTCTGAATATTTTGGTTCAAGATTTAACTACCCAGAAATGTCGTCGGTTAGCAATCAGACTACCGGAGTTCACATAAAATGCAAGGAAAAAGACAGACCGCTGAGGTCCAAAACCGATGAAGCTTCTCCTAAGCCAGTCGCCGGTTCGCAGGTACTCAGTGAGGTGCTTTCGCAGTCCCTGATACCCACTACTTTTGAGTCGCAGGCCTCTATCAAGACTCTCAAAGTACTGAACCCGCGGATGTCTCTCCCTTGGATGGGTCCGGAGCCGCTGAGCAGGCACCGGCTTCTGATGGTGTTTTCAGGCCTCAACATTTTTACATTAAACCAATGCCAGCAACAAAAACAAGGTCAAAAACAACTTCTGTGTCTAAAAAACCGACACATGAGCCACGTGCTCAGGCCCCTATGCCTAAAAACAAATGATCAAAATGGCTGCGGGTTTAATTACCTTGATCAGGGATTCCCAACCTTCACCCCCCCCCCCCCACACCCACCCCTGCTAAGAGGCCTAGGCAAGGCACTGATTATGAATCTTCAGATCCGGTTTCCATTTCTTTTGATTCCTCTTCTGATCAGAAATTTTCTATTCCACCCTATGAGGATTCTAATGCAGAGGAATCCATCCCATCTGCATCTCCTCCTGAGGATTACTCTTTTGGAGAGACTTTTCATACTTTAAGGGAACATTTTCACTGGGAGAGTCAGGACTTCTCTGAATCAAAAAAGAGGCTTAGGGATTTCCTTCTTCCTCAGCATAGGCCTTTGGCAATACCTCCTGTGTTAGACATTGTTGATGATGTGTTCTCGGAATTAATCTTGGCTCCTGATTACCTGCTTCCGGCTCCTAGTAAGTCAGACAGATATTACAGGGTTTCTGACTCCCACAAATTTCTTTTCAAAAATCCTGCTGCTGATCCTGAGACTATTTTTCAGGTCCCAAGGGTGTTAAGGCTTCTACAGTCAAAAATCTTACCCCTTCTGATAGAGATTCCAGGGCGCTGGATAGATGGGGTAAGAAGGTTTATATGTCTGCAACCTTGGCGATCAAGGCTTTAAACTGCCAGTTTCATATGCTTAAATATCAACAGTTTGTTATGGGCTTACTGAAACAGAAAATGATGTTGATTTCTAATTGTGTGGAAAATAGTTACAGGATTTATTGCATTCAGCAGAATAGGTTGGAAAGCATACTTTGCAATGTGGTTTTGATTCCTTGGAGTCCTCTTGTAGGGCCGCCGTTACTGGATCTGATTAGAAGTCATGCCTGGTTCAAGGAGCAAAATCTGCCTGATCATGTTAAAACTAAATTGTTGGATGCCCCTTTGCAGCATGATACTCTGTTTGGTAATAAGGCAGAAGAGGTTTTAAAGAAAATGGAAGACAAAGCTAAATCCATGCAAACTGTAAAAGATTTCTTGCAAACTGTAAAAGATTTCTTGCAAGTGCAGCCACCCAGGTTCAGTAGGCACTAGCCTACTAAAAATTGGTCATTTCCTGTGTCCAACAGAGCCACTCAGGGCAAACTCAGGCACTCAAAAGGCTCCAGATATCAATCACAGGGTTCTTACAGGTCAAAGCAATGGGGTGCCTCCACCTGCAAATCTGGAGGAAACAAAGCACAACCCTACAGTAAGCAGTCTCAATGACTTTCCTCTACCATTTCCAAGCACGTATCTTTTGGCAGCCCCCTTGGGGGGTAACTAGCACTTCATGCTCAAAATTGGCAGTTTATTACCCAGGACAAGTGGGTATTAAACATAGTATCCCAGGGGTACGGGTTTCATTTCCATACTTTGCCAATTCCAAACGGATGGCCAGATCTGCCACAAAACCAGTGGGCAGAGGCCCAGAAACAAGTCCTGTCCCTCATGGAAAATGGGGGCTATTCAACTGGTACCAGAAAAGAAAAAAGGACAAGGATTTTATTCAAGACTTTTCCTGGTACCTAGAAAAGACAATTCATGGCGTCCAATACTGGACTTATCGATTCTGAACATGCTCCTGGACATTCCAAAATTCAGAATGCTGACTTTACAACAGCTACTGCCTATGCTAGGCAGGAATGCTTGGTTAGTAACTCTACACTTAAGAAGCATACCTGCATATCCCAATAAGGGAATCATGCAGAGGATACCTCTGCTTCAAAGCAGGTTTTTTTTGCATTACCAATTCTCTGCACTGCTTTTTGGATTATCTACTGCGCTCAGGGTCTTTACAAAGTGCCTGGCACCAGTAATTGCATTCTGCAGACAAAGAAACATTCAACTTTATCCTTATCTGGATGATTTTCTCATTCAGGCAGAGGACAAGGACACTCTTCTTCAACATCTGGCATTATTAAAAAGGCTTCTAGCATGCCTAGCTTACGCCGTAAACGAAAAGAAATCACAACTGGTACCCTCTCAAATAATTACATTCCTGGGTGTGCAAGCTTGAATACAACTGCCCAGATGGCTTACCTCATGCCAGACAAACAAATGCAATTGACAACATACTTCAAACAAATGGCAACAAAAACCCAGTTATTTGCAAGACAAATTCTGCAGGCTTTGGGGTTCATGGCATCCTGCATTCTTCTAATTCCATATGCAAGACTACATATGAGGAAACTTCAATGGTACCTAAAAAGTTTATGGAGTCAACATTGTCACAGCCTGGAAACAATGATTCCTCTTATTCCCTGCCTACAACAGGAGTTTGGTAGGCAGAGACATGTCACCAAAACAAGGGACTGTCATTCACACTACCCCCTGCCACCCACACCCTAACTACAGATGCATCAGACTATGCTTGGGGGGCCCACCTGGAAGGGAGATGCATTCAGGGCAAATGGAGCCCAAACCAAATGCATCTGCATATCAACCAGAAAGAAGTGCTAGCTGTTCAGAATGCTCTGACAGCCTTCAAGGACTTACTTCATCCAGGACAACTAATGATAGACGGACAACACCACAGTTATGTGGTACATAAACAAGTAGGGGGGTACCCATTCCTACCTCCTTTGCAGACTAGCCATTGTCTTGTGGAACACAGCCTTGACTTACCAAATACATCTTCATACTCAATTCCTGCCAGGAAAGCAAAATACTCTGGCAGACGACCTAAGCAGAAATCTTATGGACCCGCACAAATGGAAACTGGATCCACAAATCTTCAGCATGTTAACACAGAAATGGGGGAGCCAGATATAGATCTGTTTGCCTCTCCTCTAAACTATTAGTTGGACAAATTCTGCACAAGAACTCATTACAAAAAAACATGGAAAGTGGATGCTCTATCCTTCAGCTGGCAAAACCCATCAGTCTATGCCTTTCCCCCTCTGCCTCTACTCTCCAAGGTCTTACTAAAAGTCAGAAAAAAACAAAAATTATCCTAATTGCTCTGGACTGGCCTCGCCAGCACTGGTACCCACTTCTAAGGAATATGTCACACCTTCCTCTGTGGTACTTGCCTCAAACACCTAATTTCCTGTCTCAGCAGAACTATCAAATTCTGCACACTCAGCTCCAAACTCTGAATTTTGCAGCATGGCTAATCAACTAATTATTCAAACCACATTTCTCAGTAGACCTGTGATGGATGTCATTTTCGAAGCCAGAAGGCCTAGTACTAGAAAATCTTATGCTGATAAATGGAAGACATTCTGTGCTTGCAACCAAGCACAAGGAATAGACACAGCAAAGCCCAGTATTCCTCAGATTTTACAATACTTAATTGAGATGCTTGACAAGGGCCTATCTTTTTCTTCAATAAAAATCCATGCCTCTGCCAACTTGGCTCATTACAATACAGAGCCTCCCCTCTTTTCTCATCCGCTGCTTAAACAGTATCTCAGAGAGGCCAAAAACATAAGGCCTCCCAGGAGAACACCAACTCCTGCATGGGACCTCAATTTTGTGTTGGAAAAACACACCCTGCCTCTTTTTGAACCAGCAGCTACTGTGGATATAAAATTTCTATCTTGGAAGACCACTTTTCTTTTGGTATTCAATTCAGCAAGAATGATTTCAGAACTACAGGCTCTCATGACAGTGGAGCCTTTCATTATATTTTACCCGGACAAGGTGGCCCTCAGGACCAATCCTTCTTTTATGCCTAAGGTAGTATCCGGTGTGGCTCTTAACCAGACCATTCACCTGCCAACATTTTTCCCAAATCCGCAGAACAAGGAGGAGCGGATTCTGCATTCATTGGATGTACACAGACAGCTAAGATTCTACTTAGGACAAAATCTCTAAGAAAAGTCTGAGCAACTACTGGTAGCATTTGCTGCAGGATCAGAGGGGAAGGCTATATCAAAGCAGACTATTTCTAAATGGATAAGCCACTGCATTCGTTTCTGCTGTTTGCACCATGGTAAACTTGTGCCCAAGGGGATCAGATCCCTTTCCACCAGGGCTGCCTCTACTTCAGCAGCTTTTCTCAGAGGGGTCCGAACCAAAGACATTCTAGAAGCTGCTACTTGGAGCTCTGTTCATATGTTCATAAAACATTATCATTTACCTCTCTTCTCCAAATCTAGGGCAGGCTTTGCCACAGCAGTCCTGCAGGGCCTTATAGCTGCTCCTAATGCTGTTTAGTTCCATCCTCCCATCCATAGCTTTGGGATTCTACCCAAATGTAATGACTACAACAGTGAAACATGAATAACATAGTACAGTTGTGTACACTTACCATAAATGTAGATGTTCGAGTGTATTCACTGTTGCAGTCCAGGTTACCCACCCGCTATCCTCCATTCTGTACCTTTTCTTTCCTTCACTATACTCAAAAGCCTTTGTGGTGTATTTGCTTTTAGTTGAAGGTAAATTTTATGTTTCTAAGGTGCATTTATATATTTACAGTTTATTTATATATATTTTTGCTCCCCATTTGGGGGGCACCTGACATCTGGGGCAAGAAAAACTGATTAAAATGGCGTCGGCTGAATGTTTTATACCCCTGACGACCTGACGTCATGGAAGAGGAGACAGCAACCGACGCAGGACCCAAGACTTTGTTATTCAGGCCGACTGAGGGCAACCTGCCAGCAGATTACCCAAATGTAATGACTGCAACAGTGAATGCACTCGAACATCTACATTTATGGTAAGTGTACACAACTGTACTTTGTCTGCATCCTCTGAGGAGGGGCAGTGGTGTGAAGCTACCGATGCCCTCCCTTAGGAGGTTATAGTCAGCTTTTGAGAAGTTTTTTAGCTTGATTATGGTTGGGGGTGGGAGAGAAACTTGAAATGAGTACAATGATCTGATCTCACCAGGGAAGTACATACTATGTTAGTGGTGCATCGGTCACCCATGTTGGTGAAAACCAAGTCCAGAATGTTATCTCCCCTTGTAGAGGATGAGATGAGCTGGTCTAGTGAGTTAGAGTTGATGAAGTCAGGGAGTCTTTGAGTGAGTCCATTTGTGCAGGAGTAGTTCATACAGTATATGTTAGGGTAGTTGAAGTCACCAAGGATCAGGGTGTTGGGGGTACCTTAATGGAGTGAAGTAGATCCAGGTTAGAGGAGTGGGTGTCCTGAGTCATGGAGGGGGCTCTATAGTTGGATATAACTTGGGTGTGTATCTTGCCAACTGTCAGTTGCACATGGAGTAGTTCCAGTGTGTCATGCTGAGAAACCAGTCTGGAGGTATGCCTGTCCTTAATGAAGATAGAGACTCCACCACCCTTAGTCTTCCCGACCTAATTTATGGTCGGAATGTGGGAATGAAGCATAGCCTGGTAAGGCAGGCGTGCTCTCCACAGCCCTGAAACAACTTTCCGTGACTGCACAGACATTGGCATCTTCCAGCGCAAGGACAGCCTCCAGTGACTGCATTTTCAGGTTAAGGCTCTTAGCGTTGAGCAGCATGAACGTCAGTTTTTTGACAGATCTTTTATGTTAGAAGATTTGTCTTTGGGACATTGCCTAAAAATGGCACAATGGGGGAAGCAAGAGCCTTGGCCATAATCCAGAAACCCAATGGTGACAGGTGGAGACCATCTGTGGCAAAGCATCGAAGCCTGTCGACCATGTCATCCCAGGGAGGACCGATACTGGATCCTCTTGGAATGACACCAGAAACTAAGCCAATTGTTGAAGTCTGTTATTTTTTGTTGGCATTGTGGTATTATTCTTGGTGAAGGTAGGATGTTGCTTAGGGCTAGGGTCATGCCTGCCTGGGACACGTACTCTGAGAGCTCAGTCATGTTTCTCTTCATATAGTCCAGGGATGTACATCTCAAGTCATTCACACCAACATGGATAATGATAGTTGTACTTGTTGTGGAGAGACTTAAGTGTGTGCATGATGTGGCAGATTCTCGCACCAGACAGACAGAACTGACCATGACCTTCTTGTCGAGCCTGGTGATGGGGACATTGGTGTCTCACACAACTGAGTCACCAAAGACTAGTATGTTTGGTTTATTACGTCTTGTGGACTGATGGCTTATTGTTTTGCCTTATGAGCTGTGTTTGTTGTGTGTGATGTTTGGTGTTGTGTGTGGAGTGTTTGTGAGTGTGTTTTGGAAGTCTCTGCTGTTTAGGTAAGTTTTTATTGAGGTCTTCTGCATAGGTGTGTGTTTATGATGTGCGTGGTGTGTTTTTTGTGATGGCAATCTCCTCTTTTCAGGATTGTGGCGCGAGAGAGCATGGACTCCAAGTTACTGATGTACATGCATTTCTTGCAAGTAGAAGAATTATGTGCTAGGAGAAGAGGGCAATCAGTAAACATGAGGCAGTTGCTACACTGTCTCAGTGTGCCTATGTTGACCAGAGTGGCAGGAGAAACTGATGGGAATTGTCCGGACATAGTGTTCTGAATTCTTGGGCAGACTTATGGAGAGAGGGTTTTGATATGGCTTTGTCCACAAGAGTGTAGACCAGAAGAACCTTGCTAAATGTAAACTAACTGGCCTGAAGCACAAGTGCCAAAACCAAGATGCTAGAATAACAGATACATTTTATCAGGCTACTAACAAGCAGTAATAAAAGCAGCAGAATAAACGCACTTGGACACTTAAGGGCACACAACAAAAATAAAGTAGGAAGATCACAATTACAGTAAAAGCAGCTGAATTAAGTGAATTTTTTTTAGGTTTTTTAAGTGGAGAGGGATGAAACAGAAGATAGTGCAAGGTTAAGGAATTAAGGGGGTAGGCCTTCCCAAATGTGCTCTCTGTACTCAGTACACTGAGCTATCCATCACTTTTAAGACGTTAGCAGTGTTTTCATCTCGATGCAACATGAAAAATAAGTGGTTTCAGAAGTGAGTCTAAAAAGTTCAGCAGTAGTCTTGGAGCTATCGTCAGCAACAACATATTTACCTGGCGGAGGTTTTTCTTCCTTTGTGAACTGGAAGAGGAAGAACAAAAAAGGAGGAAAAGTGCCTTCTGCTTTCCTCTTATTTGATGCGGAGGGGTCATTGTATGTTCTGCTGAAGTTCCCAATACAGACCATAATGATAACTACTACACAGTTTCCCCAAGTGTCCCTCTGACGCCACTGCTTTTCCTGAGACTGTATGTTTGCACAAGTAAATATTTGAGTTGGCCTTCTAAAGATCCCTCATATCCGAAGAGAACATATTGAGAAACTGAGGTTGAAGAAAATCAGATGACTAGTCTACCATTATGTTACACCTTTAAGGAGTTGTCAAAGCTCTTTCATACCATCCTGATATTCTGACACTTCTCCCAAAAAGGTGGACAGGATGCATAGGGATATTTACAGACAAGACAGTTTATGGGTAATTTCAAAACATGACCCTGCCACAATTTTATTAAGTACCAGCCAGTATCAGAAACAAGACTGTTCCTCTAGCTTTACTACTTTTGACTGAGGAATCTAGCATTATTGACAGGTAAGGCAAGTGGGCTTTCACTTCCTCCAGCTGGTCATTTAGGGCTGTAAATTATTTTGCATAATGACTTACTCTAGAACTCTGTTCTAAACCAGTTACGTGAGGTTATTCAGTCATTTACAAGTAATATAATGGAAACAATGGAAGTTAACTTTAGCTTCTTACAAAATGCGGAGTGTGCATGTTGAAGTCTGCCTGTAATGCAGTGGATATGTTCAATGGAGCTTCTTCAGCCATTGCAGAAGTACTTATTCTTTAGCTGTGGACTGACTGAAGTTTACTCAGATTATATAACAGCAATGGAACTAAAGCATACCCAGATTATGTAAAAGCACTTAAGGATGCACCTGGTTTTACTCTTCTCCCTCAAGCAAACCAGAAAATCTAACTTGCTGAACTAGAATCGAGAAGAGAGAAAACAAGCAAGCACTGCAGTTAAGCAGCTGTGCCGAGTCTGCCTCACAATTGACTATTTCATAAGCCTTTTATAGGAATACCAAGCTTTAGGGCAGGAATCCTACAGATAGGAGGCAATATTGTATTTCCCTGCTGCTTTCCAAAGAAAGACTCAGCAGCAATCATCAACGAAGATCCTGATGACCTCTGCCTAGAGCTTGTGATTTACCTTCCCCTATTCATTCCATAAAGAAAGTAGGCATGTTCTGTACTATATCTTGGGTCAGTATTACTATGGTGAGATATATAGACAGTTTAGAGGTTGCAATCCATTTTTTATTGCTTCAAATTGTTGGGTGCCATTTCACTACACAATGATTGCTGTAGGCTTGGTTGGCCAGCTTTTGTTTTATTAATAAAGGCAGTGTATTGGACACCATATCACCAAAAAAGAACAGACTTTTACTCCATTTTTTCTGATTCAAAAACAAGCCATAGCAGAGTGAGCTTTTTTTACTTTACATTATTCCACTTTAAGTCACTTCTTAAAAACAGAGGAGTTCATGATAGTAACTCCTTTGTGACATTACTGGATCCAGAAAGTGCCATAATTGTAGCCCAGTCACGTAGCAAAAGGACATATTTGAGATTACAAGTAAGGGGTTATCAGTTTCACTTTGCAGCTCTGTCCTTTTTTGAGCAGAACAACTTTGTCATTGTTGAATAGGACATGCCTATGTTTATATCCTAAACTGACCTTTTCATGGGAAGTATGTCATGTGTTAAACAGGCTCACACTTGTGATCTGCAGTTTGGTCTGTCTTTATCCCCAATGATATTTATAGTATGTTTAGCTTTCACTATTTTGGACATTTCAGTAAAAAGTGTGGGATGTTGGCATAATGATTAAAGTTGTTTGCCGTACAGACATAAGTTACAGAGTTTGATTCTCACATGAGGTAATTGGCTAGGGTTAAAATGGCCTACAGAGGCAGTTAGCCTAGTACTAATCTGTGACTCTATGACTGTATATAACTGTACATGTTCTTCATGTTTCACTGTTGCAGCCATCGCACTTGGGTTATCTGCCTGCAGGTAGCCCTCAGTCGGCCCAAATACCAGAGACTTAGTATTTCTGCGTCAGATGCTGTCGCTCCAGGACTGACGTCAAGTCATCAGGCGTATAAAAACAGGCAGTCAACACCATTACATCAGTATTTCTTGCCGAGGAGCCCGAAACAGAAGCAGTTCGCAAGTGCCGGTCGGCCGCTACCTGAATTTTCGTTTACGAATTAAATAATCCTGAAGTCTTCTAAAGCTAAGCGCCCCATTGGGGATCCTTTTTTCTTGCTGTAACCAATGTCAGAAAAAGTTAACAATTTTCTTGCCTGTGGAAAGCAAATACCTCACAGAGATTTTCATTCTTACTGCGGCACCTGTTTAGGCCCAGACCACGACTTACGTCGCTGTCAATTTTGTGCCTTGTTTAACGCCCGAGCCATTCATCGGGCTCTCTTTGTCTCTAAATTCTTTCACTCTCTATCTCCGTATTCTGAAATGGCTTCAGTAAGCCACCCGACTACTGATATTCCAAAAAAACGTAAGGATAAAGAGAGAGACAAACCGCATAGGTCCAAAGCTGCCGACGACGCTTCCGTTAAGCTAGTCGCCAGTCCGCCGGTACTTAGTGAGGAGCTTTTGAAGCCCCTGATGCCCACTTCAGTGGATTTGCAGGCCTCTACTGACACCCATTCGAAGTCCAGTATGCTGCGAGACGACTCTTTGATTATGGAACCTGCAGATGTCTCTACCTTGGATAGGTCCAGAGCCACTGTGCAGGCACCGGCTTCTGAGGCAGTTCATTGCTGAACTGATGTTCAGCTCATACCGACGACTTTTTTAACCAAAACTACCGAGTTTCTTAGGCCCAGAGTACACACTACGCCTAGAAAACTGACGACCAAAGCACATGCACCTGCAACCATGCCACAAAAACAAATGCTTAGAATGGCAGAAGACCTTATTACGCTGATTAGGGGAAGTCCGCCTTCCCCTGCTAAGAGAAAAAGAGACCAGTCGCCTAACATCTTCTACAGACCAGGAGTCCGATGACTCCGAGATTTCTGATTTGGAAGACATGCCCTTATCTGCTTATGAGGATTTAGATGCAGAAGAATCCATTCCCTCTGCCTCCCCTTCAGAGGATTTTTCTTTTGGTGAAACCTTGCATATCTTGAGAGCATTTCCACTGGGAATGCCAAGACTATCCTCAGTCCAAAAAGAGACTCAGAAAATTCCTAGAGTTGCCTCAGCACAGACCTTTAGCAAAACCCCCTGTCCTGGATGATGTTAATGTCTTTATGGAATCCAGTCTTACTCCTGACACTTTACCTCCTTCACCTAGGAAGCCAGACAGGTACTACAGAGTACCTGACACTCACAAATTTCTTTTCAAAAATTCTACTGCTGACCCAGAGATCATTTCCCAGGGGCCTAAAGGTATCAAGGCTACTGCAGCCAAGAATTCCACCCCTTCAAGCAGGGATTCCAGAGCTTTGGACAGATTGGGTAAGAAGGTATATACCTCTGCAACTCTTGCTATTAGGGCATTGAATTAGCAGTTTTACATGCGGAAGTAGCAGAATATTATGAAACTTATTAAACAAAAAGTAGTAACCTTTACAAACTGTGCAGAAAATAAAGAATTGCAGGAGCTTATGCACTGTGCATGCCAAGTCGGTAAGCATACTTTGCAGTGTGGCTTTGATGCCCTAGAAGCATCTTGCCTGGCAGCAGTCACTGGATCTGTACTGAGAAGACATGCTTGGCTCAAGGAGCAGACCTTGCCAGACCATGTCAAATCAAAGTTACTAGACGGTCCTTTGAACAAGGACAGTTTGTTTGGCGCCAAAGCAGAAGAGGTTCTTAAAAAGATGGAAGAAAAAGCTAAGTCTATGCAGACTGTTAAAGAATTCTTACAAGTGCAAGATTCAATAGGCATTGCCTTTTCAAACACTGGTCCTTTCCAGCCCCCTCCATGCCTTTTCAAACCAGACCCAGGGGAAACAGACCACCTAGATTACAGTCTCAGGGTATGCAAATAAACTCTGGAGTGCCTCCACCCCTAAAGCGTGGAGTGGTAAGCCACCTCCTTACGGAAAAAAACGCACAATGATTTCTTTACTCCACTCCCCAGGCCTGCCCAATTGCTTGTGCCCCTAGGAGGAAAATTTACCTTTCATGCAAAAAACTAGATGTCCATCACACAGGACCGGTGGGTCCTCAACATTGTATCCCAGGAGTACAAATTTTATTTCCATTCACTGCCAAGCCCAAGCAGGTTTCCAGACCTTCCTCCAAACCAGTGGGCAGAGGCTCAATGCCAAGTAGCTTCCCTGCTCGATATCAGAGCTTTTTAGCCGGTTCCAGTAGAACAGAGGGGTCAAGGATTCTACTCCACACTCTTCCTGGTACCCAGGAAAGAGGGCTCTTGGCACCCAATCCTGGATCTCTCAGTTCTCAACACCTTCCTGGTGGTACAAAAATTCAAAATGCTTACCCTGCAACAGCTTCTTCCTATGCTAACCAAGGATACCTAGTTAGTCACCCTAGACTTAAAAGAAGCCTATCTGCACATCCCCATAAGGGCGTCATGCAGGATGTATCTACATTTTGGGGCAGGATCTATGCATTATCAGTTCTCTGAACTTCCCTTTGGCTTATCTACTGTGCCCAGAGTTTTCACAAAATGCCTGGCTCCAGCCATTGCATACTGCAGGCAGAGAACTATCCAAATTTTCCCATACTTGGACGACTGCCTGATTCAGGCAGACACTTAGGAATTGCTGTTGCACCACCTGAGATTTGTGAAACACCTTCTCTCACTTCCTTGGGGTACACCATTAATGAAAAGAAATCAAAACTGGTACCCTGTCAAAATATTGTATTCCTGGCAGCAAGCTTGGACGCAACATCCCAGATGGCATTCCTCACTTCAGAAAAACAAGTCTGACAGTCTACTTCAAACAAATGACCACCAGAACCTAGCTATCCGCAAGAAAAATACTGCAGGCCCTAGGGTTCATGGCCTCATGTATACTGCTCATTCCATATGCAAGACTGCATATGAGGAAACTTCAGTGGTACTTAAAAAGTCTTTGGTGCCAACATTCCCAGGACCTGGAAACAGTCATTCCTATCATATCCTGTCTAAGAACAGAGTTCCTTTGGGGGGGGGGGGGTCTATATTATAAACTCGAACGCTTACCTTATCGAATCCCTAAACGTCAACCCCTCCTCATCAAACTGCATAAACACCAAACACCCTAAACCGCGAAATTCAAAACGTCGAACTGTCATACTTGTCCCATCCCACTGCCCGCTACATACTACCTACACAAACAAACTAAATAAACTACATACATACACTAACCAAAACCCTACTTCTAACCCTAAACTAAACCCTACTTCTAACCTTACATATACCACCATGTATGCACTTAACTTAACCCACACCCTAACCCTAAGGTCCGTAACTATCGCACACTTACCTTAAAAAGCTAAACCCAAACAAACTAAATAATCCACACACATACACTTAACAAAACCCTACACTAAATCTAACATACATTACCATCTATGCACTTACCTTAACCCGCACCCTAACCCTAAGGTCCGTGACTATCGCACACTTGCCTTACGGAGCTATACCGCATAAGGCCAACCATTACGATTCGATGTTTCCAGTTTCGCTCTTCTGGACGTTCGATGTTTTCACATTTCAATAAGGATGGGTCGACGTTTAGGGATTCAATAAGGTAAGCTTTCGGGTTTGTAATATAGACCCTTCCTTTGGTGAGCAGAATCATGCTACCACAGCAAGGGACTGCTCTTTTCTCAACTCCACACTGCCCAGACCCTAACCACAGATGCATCAGACTATGCCTGGGGAGCACACACGGATGGCAAATGCATTCAGGGCCACCAGAGCCCAAGTCAAATTCATCTGCACATCAACCAAAAAGAGATGCTAGCTGTGCAGAATACCACGACAGCTTTCAGATCCCTACTCTTTCCAGGACAACTGCTAATAAAAATAGGCAACACCACAGTTATGTGGTACATCAACAGGCAGGGGGGAACCCACTCCTACCCACTCTGCAGGTTAGCCATGAAAAGCCAGGAAAATCTAACGGACTTAGGAAATAATTTCCCTACATTAACATCCTCACATACAACATGCCATAAATCCAAAATGATTTTTCTAATTTTTTCAGAAAAAACAGATAATTTAGATGCAAAAAAAAAAAAGAGATCCTTCCCCTCAACTTCACCTGACAGATTATTACAGTACTTCATTCTCATGTCTTTAGCTACATATTTTCCTTTTAAAACTACATCCAAGGCATGTTTTAAAACATTTTTACTATAACCTCGTGCACACAGCCTTTTTTTTAGCTACCAAGAGAAATGCCATCTTACTTCCCTTCTCCAAGGTATTTCGGGCAATATGCTTAAATTCACCCATGGGCAAGGGATTAGGTAAATATGGGGGTGGGGGATGCATACTATCTGCATGTAAAAAATTAACAGCAGTCGCTTTCCTATGTGGCCTAAACTGAATCTTCTTCTTTGAATCCACATAAAATTTGACATCCAAAAATTCAATTTTAGGTTCACCTTTTACCATAGAAAATCTCAGATTGTGCTCATTAGATTTTAAATCCAAGAAAAATATTTCAAACTCCTGTGGATCCCCTTTACACCAAAAAGAACTGAGATCATCTGTATATCTCCTGAAGAACACCACATGTTCTTTATAGAATTTTGTACTATAAATGAATTTCTTATAAAAAAAAAAACATATATAGAGAATAGCATATGTGGGAGCATATAAAGCTCACATTGCCATTCCCTTAATCTGGAGAAAATTATCATTTTCAAACAAAGTAATTGTGTCAAACAGAATTCCAACAACCTCACTACAAATGCAGTTTTAGGGCCCTCACCCATAATGTACCAAACAGCTTCCAACCCCATCTCAACTGAATATTTGTATATATAAAGAATTTACATCTACCACCATCCAATACTATTCATCATACCAAGAGATTTGCTTAACCTCTTTACTTACCTCCTCAGTGTTGGTCACGTGCAGGAATATTTTTCAAAAATTTCTTTCTAACAAAGAATCCAGAAATAATCCTACATTTTGCAAGTAAGAATCCACCCCCGAAACAATAGGTCTCCTTGCGGGGATTTAACAAATTCTTATGTACTTTTGGCAACGCATAAAAGGAAGGGTCACATGGTTTCTCAATGTATAACTTTCTAACATTGTCCCTATTTAAGAAATCCAACCTCTCACCTCGTTCCAAAATTTCAAGCAACTGTTCATTAAAGTCATGTAAAGGATTAAAATCCAGTTTCACATAATCTTCCTGCATCAATAAGAGACCATATACCATCTCATTATATTTAGCCCTTGACATGATCACCAAATTTCCACCTTTATCTGCCTGTTTAAACACAAAATCCAACAACTGATTTATAAGTGTGTTTAACATCTCCCATTCATTTTTAGAAATGTTGTAATGTTTCACACTTTTAATAAAATTTCCATATTCATGTTCAACTTTCTTAATCAACATTTCTTCAAACAGAACCACAGCTTGGGATAATTTGAGTGGCATAAACTTACTAAGTGTTGGTAAGCTAGGGACAGGGAGTTTACCATAACCAGTTTCAAACCCTTTGTTACACACATCAGCAGAATCATATTCAAAAGAATATTCATAGATAGAAACATTTAACAGTGCATCATCTTTTTCCACCATGTCTACATCATAATTTACATTCAAATTCAAATAATTTGCAGTTTTATTGTTCTTATTATCATAAAACACAGTTAGGTGTAATTTCCTACAGAATTTCTTAGCATCCAGTAATAAATCTGCAAGCGTAGTTATTTTAACAGGCACAAATTTCATACTTATGGAAAGCAATTCATAAGCAACATTGTTCAACTCTAAATTAGACAAATTAACTATTTAAGTCCATTTTCAACATTATTCTAAAGACTTACATGTTGAAAATAAGAAAAGTCCTAAGGCAGAAAAGCTTCTGTCTGTCCCCGAAACAGAGATACTGACAGTAAATAAGTCCCATGGCGTCTAAATGATCCTTCTTTCCACTGTGCCAATTGGATGTAGTTTTAAAAGGAAACTGTAGCTAAAGACATGAGAATGAAGTATTGTAATAATCTGTCAGGGGAAGTTGAGGGGAAGGATCTCTTTTTTGTATCTAAATTTTCTACTTTTTCTGAAAAAATTAGAAAAATCATTTTGGATTTATGGCATGTTGTATGTGAATATGTTAATGTAGGGAAATAATTTCCAAAGTCCGTTAGATTTTCCTATGGGGGTTTTGCCAATTAGAAGGAAATTTTAAGTATGGGGTGTTCTAGTGTTCAACAGCAACTTTCTTGTGTGTTTGCTTGTGGACACTAAAGTTTGTGTTCATGTTAAAAATATTTCAGGGAAATTTATTATTGGTAAAAAATGTGTGTGTAAGGGTAGATTCAGTTGTCACTCTTGTGGTGTAGTTTATGCAATAGGATGTGGTTGCACAAACATTAAGTGGTACATTGGGCAAACTAAGAGGGCCATTAAAGTAAGGCTCATGGAACATTTGAAGGATATTCGGACAAGGAACATGAAAAGTCCAGTTGCAGAACATTTTGTTAATGTGCATGAGAGTAATGTGTCTGGTTTCTTCTTTGTTCTTGCTCAACCTTTATTTTATAAAGAGGGAGACACAGGAAATTATTGGAACTAGAAAGCAAATTAATTTTAAAATATAGAACATTGTCACCTAGGGGTCTTAATCTGGAGGGTAATTTAGTGTATCAGGTAAACCTTTTTTATTTGAAAAGTAAATTGGGCAAATAAAGCTAGGTAAATGAGGTTAGGTAAATGTTATTTAATATTTATTGAAAAGTATTTCAAATATGCTCTATATGAGTACTGCGGTGGTGGTGCTGCGGTAGCGTTGTCGCCTCATAGTTAGACGTTGCCCGTTCGATTTTCAGTTAGAGCATCTTCTGTGTGGCGACAAGTGTGAATGGGCGTTCCTTCGTTGAAGGTTGTGCATTAGGCCTGGCAAGCCAGCATGTAAAATCTACTGCCAATCATTAGCGGACCGGAGTTCCGCTGTGGCGACCCCTAACCGGGAAAAGCCGAAAGACACAACAACAACATTTCAAATATGCTTTATATAATGGTTATGGTCATTTCAGGATATGTCTAAAATTGTATGTGTGTGTGCATGCATATATATATATATATATATATATATATATATATATATATATATATATATATATATATATATATATATATATATATATATATATATATATATATATATATATATGCATATACATATATGGATCTTGGACATTTGCTCGAATGAGCAAACGTCCGAATCCATAATAACCGAATACACTTTTACAAAAGCGCTTTTATCGAAAAAGCGCTTTCGTTAAAGCGTGTTACAAAAAAAAAAAAAAATAAAAATAAAACACTACATTTACATTTTAGCAAAGCCCCCCTGTGCCCCCCACACACCCCTACTTTAATATTCTCCCTCCGAGACCGCACTACAGTGAGGAAAAGGGAAATTTTCTTTACCCACACTGTAGTACAGACTCAGCAACAGGCATACTTACGTGAAAGTGGTTCTTCGGTGAAAAGCACTTTCACTGAAGTATGCCTGGCCATTTGGGTTTTGGTCGTTTGCTCACTCGAGCAAACGTCCTAGATCCATATATATATATATATATATATATATATATATATATATATAAAGAAATGTGGTACTGTTGCTTTAAATTAATCTAGATTAATTTAATTAAATTAAATGAATTGGCTGTTAATGGTTTTGATATGTATTTAAAAGTGGCTGTGTTTGTTGTACTGTATCCGTTGTAGGCGAAAAGCCGTGGTACCAGTTGCGAATTGTGAAGTAAAGAATTTCCAGCCTATTTTCTACTCCAATGGTGTTTTTTTAGTAGTATTAAATCTACCCATACTTTGTCCCTCTTTGCCACTCTTAAAAACTTGGAGAACTTTCATATTGGTTTAGAGAATATGCTTGTGTTATATACTGCTTAAGTAATGTACCACAGTGTGTGAGATGTGTAATTATATAATGTTATTGGACGCAAAGCTCTCCCATAAAGCCAGTACAAATAGCAAGATTGATATCACCACACATGACCACATGAACCACTCTCAAATACATCTGACCAAACACACACAACTACATATGCTGTGGCTGTTCCTAAACCAGAGGCATCCTAAATTTAACTTAAGAAACAAAACAAGTAGCCTCAGCAACATCACAAGCATGCATCCCAAGTAGCACCCACCATGAAACATAGTTATGAGTCACTCAGACTCATTCCAAAAACCCATAAGGCAAACTGCCAAATGTGTACAAGATTCTCATCATAGATGATTCCATAGTTAGACATGCCAATGTACCTCTCGCTAGATTGTGCAAGGAAAGAGTCATGGTCACTTGCTTGTCAGGGGCAAGAATTTGCCACACATCACCCAAGCATTTCAAGTCCATGCACAGGTATACATATGGCATAGTCATTGTACATGAGTTAGGTGTAAATGACTTGAGGCGTACCTCACTGGACTATATGAAAAGAGACATGATGGATCTCTGAATACATGTCTGAGGCAGATATGAACCTTGCCTTGAGCAGTATTCTACCATTACCAAGAATGATACCACCATATTAGTACAAAAATACTTGATTTCAACAGTTGGCTTAGATTCTGGTGCCATTCTAATGGAGTACAGAGTATATTTCACCATTAGGACGAGATGGTAGAATGTCTGAACTGCTTTGCCAGGGATGATCTGTATCTCAAGCTCAAGGTTTCCATTTATTGGCTAAAACCTTGTCTAGTCCCATTGTGTGTTTTTAGGCAAAGTCAGTATTCAAAAAATTCCAACATACCTTATTGTCCTGCTTCTGTTTATTGCTGCTCAATGCTAGGAGCCTTAAAAAAAATTCACATCATACAAGTACTGCTTATCATGGAAAATATAGATATATGCATCATCACTGAGACCTAGTTCAAGACTAAGTGAAAGCACGTCAAGGACTGAAATACCCATCATTCATACAGGCCCACCACATTAGAAGTAGGCACTAAAGTCTGAGGTGTCTGTATATTCTTAAAGTCTCACCTTCAAACTTGATAGGCAAGTTAACAACTTGAAACTCCTCTATGTCCAACTAAGTATAAACAGAACTCTTTTATTACATCATAGCTAACTTCATGACCTCCTCCATGGCCCATATTACCTATCTAACCAGTATGGAGTCCCTGTGTTTTCAGCCAAAAAAAATAGTCTCATAGGAAAGTTCAAGTATCCTGCCATCAACTGGAAGACTTATGAATTCCCAAACATGTATGCCCATATATTTCTAGATTTCATAAATTCAAACTCAAGTTAGTCCACACCACAACCAAGGGAGAGAAAGTCCTGGATTTAGTCTTTACCAATATGGGACAACCCTGCTCCCCTCCTATTGTAACTACCTCCCTGGTCAGATTGGACCACAGGTAGTCCCATTCAACTTGAGACTAAAGACAGAAGCATCCTCCAATACCTCATTATTCAGAGACTGTGCAAAGGCTAATCTAAAACTAAGTGACAACCTGACTAAATTCAAAAGCCCTTTCCAGCTTGACGATCCTGCTGCTTATGCAGAATCTTTTACTGACAAGTTGTGTGTGTCTGTGTGTGTGTAAATAACTGTATCTGCCCTCCCAAAGAAATATGTACAATGCAAAATTTGAAAATAAATTCCTGTGGTGGGACCCTAATATGAACAGGCTCTATAACAAATGGAAAAAAACTCATTGCATGCAAAACTAAATCCATCTGTCATGAAGTCAGCAGTGCTCTAAACAAGGAGCTCAAATCAACCAAAGAGACAGGAGGTAGAAATAGTCACCCAGGTGAAAGAGAACCACAATGATTTTAGCTGTTAGAAATCTCAGAAACAATGCCCAGCACTGTGCAAAGCTAATAGTGACAACACATATTCAGACCCAGATGACATTGTCAGTCTTACTAACAGACAAATTCAGCTTCAGCTTCAACTTCATTTCCCATTCGATATTCTCAGATTAAATATCATGTCAACCTTCTTCATCAAATCTCCCAAGAACAAGTTCTCAAGTCACTATCTAAGGCTAAGAACATTGTCTTTGGGGTCTGATAACATGCTAGTCTGCCTACTGGCTAGCATGAAACATAAATTGACAGATCTTCTTTAGAGATGGCACCAAGTTAGCAGTCATATGAATTGAGGACAGCAGCAGTCATAGTCTTGCACTGCTGAATCATGCACTGTACGAATATGTACATAAATTCATGGAACTAGCCATACCCAACAGAACCAAGATGCTGTCCTCCAAAAATGGAAGCTAATCTGGTGGTCACCTGCCATTAATAAACTCTACAACAGAAGGAAGAAACTGTTGTAGAAAAAGGTGAAGTCCCAAGACTCTCTTAATAGTCTCAACAAAAAGTTGAGATCCCTCATCAAATCCTCTAAAGCCAGCTATGAAGGCAGAATTGCAGCAGACACTAAAAACAGTCACAAAGCCTTCTATAGCTATATTCTGATGAAGTCTCCTGAAGGGAGATGAAAGAGCTTAATCCAACAGTTTCTGTTTTTTTTTGTTTTACTTTGTGCTTTCATTCAGTAAAATTGGCCTTTTATCAATGGATTGCCTGCGTTCTTGGCAATATAACCTGTGGAGTTCTGTAATCGATTTCCCTGTGCTGGGAAATACAGGAGGGAAAGCCTTTATTGGGGCCATCATAGAAGTGAATACCCACATTTACTCCCGAGTTACTCCACAATGGTACCTCCTATACTGAGCCAACAGATACTGCCAACATACTAGCCGACAGATGCAGTGCCAACTTTACCCCTCCCCCCAAAGGACCAATCGCAATACCAGACGAATGCCAGGCACCCAGCATTACTGCAGCACAGGTTAAAGCTGCATTGTCCAAGGTCAAGAATACAGCTTCCATGGGACCTGATAATATCCCTGACTGCATTCTACATGAACTACAAAGTGAACTGACACCACATCTGTGTGCCCTGTTCAGTCACAGCCTCACCTCAGGCTTACCGAATGGCGGACTGCTGCAGTCATCCCTCTCCATGAAGGGGGAGCGACTACAGGCCCTGGGAATTATCGCCCCATTAGCCTGACGAGTCTGATATGTAAAGCGCTCCGCATCATCATGGACCTGATTAACAAAGATATAGGAAACTCAAAACTCTAGACCCCATGCAATTTGGCTTTATGAAAGGGAGATCATGCCTGCTCAACTTGGTTGACTTCTTTGAGTCCATCACCAGGGCTCTGGATGAAGGTAAGGCAGTGCATACAGCCTACCTCGATCTGGCGAAGGCCTTTGATATGATTCCTCATGCTGGAATTATTGATAAACTCACCAAACTAGTCATCAATCCCTGTATCACTAGGTTTGTTGCAAATTGGCTCACAGATGGTACACACAGTGTGAAAGTAGCAAACTCCAAGTCAGACTGCTGACCAGTCACGAGTGTAGTTCCACAGGGATCGGTCCTGAGTCCTCTCCTGTTCTGCATCTACTTCTCAGAAGTCCAGGCCAACACAGAGACTCTGGCTGACCAACTTTGCAGATGACTGCAAACTGGAAGCCATTATTAACACCCCAAGTGATGCAGGCATCCTACAGAAAGGCCTCACTGAGACCAATAACTGGTGACGAAACCATGGCTTTAAGCTTAATGCCAAAAAATGTGTTGTCATCCCCTTTGGTAAAAACTCAGTCCCCAGTAATTACCACATCGATGGGAGCCCACTGAACACTGAAGGTGTTATAAGAGATCTGGGGATGCAGGTTGACAGCAACCTTTCCTTCGACCACCACATTGCCCCTGTGGTCAGAAAGTTCTTCTTTGTGGCACATATCATTACCAAGGGTTTTGCATCCAGAAAGAAAGAGGCTGTTGTCTCTACTCTTCCCTCATTAGACCAATTGAGTATAATGCCCCATTTGGCATGTACCTCACTAGACACCTGTAACAGCTGGAGAGGCCACAGAAGTACCTCATGAAGAGGATCCTAGGCATTAAACACATGTCCTACATAGACTCAAAAGACATCCGCTATTCTCTGTCTCATATCGCCTACTTAGAGGCAATCTCTGCTTGACTTACAAAGCCATGTCTGACCCAGCTCAGTTAGAAATGCTACATCTCTGCCTTTGACCCATATGTACATACTGATATAGTCCAGTGAAAAAATATGTTTTAAGTGATATTTTGAGGCTATAAGTCAGGTGTGTTTTGGCTCCAGACATCTGGAGTTGAAAGATGCTTGTGACTAGCTTAGATATCCTGTCGTCTTTTCTTTTGTAGAGAAATAAGGCATAGCATGTTTAAAAAGCAAAGTTTGATAGTTGTGAACATTACTCCACAAACTAGAGTGCTCGCGTGCACACTACATGCGTTTGTCACGAAGTAAGAGAAGGGAAAAGAAAAAACACATACCTTTTCCCGCTTGGTTCTCGAGACAATTTAACAGCCACAAACATCACTAGAAACTTGAGTTACTTATTGCTTGTCGCATTTACTTGTGTACGCCATCCCCTGACTCTTTCTAATTGACGTCTAGTCAGGAAATAAGCTAGGTTCACATTTAAAGATACAGAAACCTAAATTCCTTCTAAGGAAACGTAAATAATATAAGAGGTTCATATAAATATACACAGATATATATTTTTGAAGCACTTTCAGCTTATGGCTACTGATGTCTTCTAGCACCTTGATAGATAAGGACATATATCTGCGTGTCTTTCTGTCAGTTTAGATTTCCAGACATTTTAGCTATCCCTTACTATGTTTTATACAGCAGAGTTTAAATAGCAGAAATTAATCATCAGCAAATAAAATCACTGCTGTTTTACAAATTCTCTAAAGAAACTAGTAAACGTCAAGCAACTGACAGGTTTATTTTAAGGAAAATTGCCATTTCCCACACTGGTGCTCCTACAAAATACTACTAATGTCCTGCTACCAAAATATGCCCTCAAGTGGACAAATGGGATGCAACAAGAAGGTTAAATGTACATTTAGCAAATCAGACATTTAAATAACAGTATAATATACTAGATAGAGAAAGTAAAAGCAATAATTATATAAACAACTATAATAAGTAACATAACAGTGGATTTAACCCAATGTGTCAGTTATACAATATTTATATCCCATATAGCTTTGAACTTTGTAGAAGCATCTGTGTTCTACATACATATTGTATTAAATCTAATTTGAGTAGAAGAGGGAGAGGCTTAGCCCACACCCGAATTTATTACTACGTTACCATGCATTATGAACATACATTGTGGCAAGTACTCAATGAGCTAGCCATCCTTAGATGGCTCATGCTGTTCCCATTTGCTCATCTGAATAATGACTGCGGCTGTACTCTTCTTATTATATTACCTGGCTGTGGCTTCACCCTTCTTATATTACTACCTGGCTTTTTACATTATCAAGAGTGACACAATACCTAGTGTATGCGGGTATATCATGTTACTGTTAGTGTAAACAAAAATGCTTGACAATGCAACCGTAATTCTTAAACCTTTCTGCAGACAAATGTATTGTCTAGCAGTTGAGAGCCTGATTGTTCCTAATCAGCAGACCTGTATTTTCATGTTCCAATATGACTACATGAAAAGACGCCAGTATTAGTCTGCAAGTTTGGTAAGCAGTAAATTCATCGGGGATTAATTCGAGGGGACACTTATATTATAGCTAAAGCACTTGACATTTGATAAATGTATCCTCTCAATGATGCATTCTATCTAGTCATTAACTGTAAAACAACTTTTCTGAGAGATATTGTTGTAATGCCAGTTAATTTGAATTAAATATTTCTATATACAGTCATAAAGCAGTTACCAGGATAAATAATACTCTTGCAGTGCATGGATCACCATAGCTATCCTCTGATGTTAGAGGAAAAACAAGCTTCTTAAACACCTTTTTGACGTAATAAAGGTATTACCCATAGTTTAAATACATTTTGTCTATTTACTGCAAAATGGGTTAGGAATTTTAACCTGTAACATTTTCATACATAATAGTTTAAATCTTAGCAGCTTCCATTATTGTGATATGTTCTCCAGTATACTTTTTAAATACTATAATGAGAAGCTCCGGATGTTTAATTCTAAACTTTTATTCAGTCATAAGATTAAATTACTGGTGTTAAGTAAGTCAAAATTATATCTCCAGCACTTATTGTCAGCAGATAAACTCACTGGTTAAGTGTCAGTCTAAGCTGTAAGAGTTAATATGTGATATACACAGAGGTTTGCTTTAAAAATGTGGTCAAGTGCACTGTAGTTTTACCTCTGTACTGTGTCAGTTTTGATTATACAAAGTCCCTCTGAAAGTTGATAGAAGTGTTAACAAAACACTCAATCAAGTAACAACATTATAAGTAGTCTCTTGGATAAGGGAGATGTCTAAATTTTGATCTTGTTGTCTCCAGCCATGGGAATTGTCTTTGAAAAGCTGAAAAATGCAATCAGATGAACATATTTAATGTCTACTAAAGAAATATTAATATACTTGTACATTGTATTGCATTTCAGTTTGTTAAACATGAAATATGATGTGGTTTCAGAACTATTCATGTTTTTATTCTAATATGACTTTGAAAATACTAATTTAAACACTGGTTTCGGACTTGAGTAGTCTAAAACAATTGCACAACAATGGTATTGTATTATGCAGTAATGTCATTAAATAGTTTTCAACAGATGTATGAAATATACAGTTATAGATTTTAACATGATGTTTATTAATGCCCTAAATTATTTTGAAATACTACCTTAATCTAAATATTTGTACCTTTTTGAAACCTGATTAGAAATAAGTATTGTTGAATTACAATAAGATGAGTAAAGTATATATGTATATATTTTAGCTGATTAGATTATCTTAATATAATCAATTATCTTTATTTAAAAACTAAGAGGATAAGAGAAACTGATCCAAATATTATTTGTGAAGGTAGAAAGTTTGTTTGGTTAGATTCACTAACCAAACAGAGGTATATTACCTCATAGCGATAGGGAATGGTTTTTAAGGTTAAGAATTACAAGTTTGGAAGTTCTTTGTTTTTTTTTTATTCTATCACTTTGGTGTCACTCAGAAACATGCAAAAATCATACAAGAAAAACTTTTTGAATTCTGTATCCAAGCTGGAACTAAGAATAAACAATATTTACATAAACTCACGCATAAAATAAACTCAAAACTAGGAAATGAAATGTTTATCAATAAATGTTAATGGTCTAAATAATAGTAATAAAAGGCGAAGCCTATTCAAGTACATAAACTTACATAAACCACAGTCTTTTTACAAGAGACACACTTATTAGATAGAGATATAAACAACTTAAATATTAATAATCACACAGTACTAATAAACTCTCAATACAAAACAAAAAAAGAGGAGTAGCTATACTACTTCGCAACTCAATTATAACATCTAAAATAATTACTACTCATCAAGATACATCAGGTATGTTTTGTCTAGCTTCAATAGAGTTAAATAAGAGAATCTATACGTTAGTAAATCTATATTGGATCCCAGGACTAGGATTAAAAACAGTTAAACAGCATTTTGAAGAGATAATTCATTTAACTAAGGGTAGCCTGATATTGGCAGGAGACTTCAACTGTATAATGAATGAAAAAGATACAGATTCTAAATCCAAAAGAAGAAAACAACCTATCTCTAAAGCACTATCAAAATTTATTGATACATTGTATTTCAAAGATATAAATGAATTTGCAGAACCAGACTCACTAATCTTCACATTTTATTGTCATAGATATAAAACTAACTCTAGAATTTATAGAATATATATTGCCAATGACCTAATAACAAAAATTGACAAAGTCAAAATTATAAATTGTCCCTTATCTGATCATAATGCCATAGTCTTTGAGATAGAGCTTTCACCATTTTATTCAAATCCCATTACTAGGATACCTTCCTATATCACAAAATTGACAGATTTCAAAGAATTTTATGAAGAAACAATAAAAAACGTTCTAGAAATAAATTACACAGAAGATATTTCAGAAATATATGTCTGGGATTCATTAAAAGCAGTTACATATGGGAAGATATTATCCTGGTACATAAATAAAAGGAAGTTATGGAATAAAGATATGCTAGACTTACAAAACAACGCAGATAAATTGAAACTGGAAATACAAAAGAGTAATGCTACTTAAGTTCAAGAACTTACACAAATCAATAAGAAGTATACAGAATTGCTACATCATAAGATTATGATTAACTTAGAAAAGATAAAAATAAACTCATACTCTACTAATTCAGCACACCTGAGGTACTTGACTAATAGAACAAAAAAAATAATTAAATCTAAGCAAATAAAAGAAATATTTATTCCTAATACTAACAAAAGAGTTACAGAACTAAATGATATTTTAGAAGCATTCAGACTCCAATTTAACATTGATAATTCCATAAATACTCAAGATACACCTACTAAGGATATAAAAAATACTTAGAAAATAATATTCATATTAAATTAACACAAGAACAAATAGACATTATAAGCAAACCAATCAATATGACAGAATTAAAATCACAAATTAAAAAGCTCAAGACAAATAAAGCACCTGGCCCAGACAATATGCTACCAGAAATGTATAAATTAATACCCAATCAAGCCATATCCTTATTATTAAAAGTATATGATATAGCCAATAAAGATATGAATATACCACCCTCTTGAAAATATTCATTGATATCCCCAATTATCAAACCAGATAAAGATGAGAAGCAGTGTCCCTCATATAGGCCAATATCATTACTCAATATAGACTATAAGATGTGTATGGCTATATACGCAGATAGGATCAAACACTTTCTTCCTTTCTTAATTCACAAAGATCAAACCGGTTTTATTAAAGGAAGAAATACTTCAGATAATATTGAAAGAATACTAACATTAATAGATTATAGCAAACATAAAGTCCTAGATTTAAATGTAATCTCATTAGATATTAATAAAGCTTTTGATTCGGTTAACTGGAACTTTCTTTCACTAGTTTTAAAAGAATATAACTTTCCTTATAATTTTAATAATCTTATCCAAATACTATATGAAAAATCTACTGCATATGCTAAACTTGAATCATATAGATCAGGCCCTATAACAATCAAAAAGGGAACTAAACAAGGATGCCCTTTATCACCATTGTTATTTGCATTACTCATAGAACCCTTTGCAAATCAAATCAGATCAAACAATAACATAAAGGGCATTTGTATTAATAAAATGTTAAACCTTAAAATCCAACTCTTTGCTGATGACATACTATTAACTCTCTCAGATGCAAATGAGTCTTTGAATGCTCTATTTTACTCCATGAATAAATTTCAAAATATCTCAGGCTTAAAATTTAATAAAAACAAAACTAAAATTATGCCCTGTAATTGTAAAAAAAAATATATAAACAAAAGATTTTCCAAATATATAGTAACAGAAAGTAAATTATTATATCTGGGAATAAATCTACTCAATGAATTAACAGATTCTGTAATATTTAACTATAATAAAATACTAGACAAAATAGAGCAAACAGTTGGTTACTGGAATAAATATATATTTTCAACAGCAGACAGATTATATCTTATTAAAATAATCATATTTCCCAAAATATTATACTTAATACAAAATTTTTCATTGCCACCTCCCAAATATATTATTCAAAGATACAATAAACTAATTTAAAATTGTCTATGGTTTCCAAATAAACATTTGCCAGATTGGGAAGACGGTGGAATTAATTTACCGGATATTGATTTATATATTACCTCATCTGTTATTAAAAACATAACACTATGGTTAAATAATTCATACACACCTATATGGAAACAAGCCCATGAGCAGATTTACATAGAAATCAATTATAATCACATACAAGACAACTTAACAGTAATACCATCACCCCTTATATGGATGTTAAAAGATTATTTTTTAGGGAAAAGGAATAATATTAATAAATTGTCATCAAACTATATAAGCTCTACACTTTCAGTGTTCAAAATATATATAAACAAAATACCAAATATTAATTCTTTGATTTTTCTTTTTTTCCCTATAGCTTTTACACCAAATATTCTAGATACATTCCAAATATCTAAAATAAATATACTTAAAGAAGAAACATTACTCTTTTGGCATCAACTTATAGAGAAAGGGAAAATTCTAACAAAGGAACAGATAATTTATAATTATAAATAAAGACAATTGGTTGTTTTTACAAAATCTAAGGCATTTTCTTATAAATAAAATAGAACAAATGCAACCTTCAGTTAGACATGAAGCTCCAAAACTCATTGAATACCTTATTCTTATCACAAAACAGCCTTATCAGGGTACAGGTTATTTGTCTAATATCTATAAAATTGTTAAAAAAACAAAAAACTATCATGAAAAATCATACTGGGATTATTATACTTTAATAAACAACCATCCTCCAGTTGAAGAAAAAAAAAGTAATATTCTAAAATCTTCCAAATTTTCTACATTATCAAAATACTGGCAATTATTCACTTGGAGATATCTACACAGAAGTTTCTATACACCACATAGGTTAGCCAAAATGTATTCTATTGAAGATCAATGTTGGAGATGCCATTCCAAGATAAAAGCAGATTGGCAGCATGTTTTTTATGAATGTATATGTATCAATGTGTACTGGAAATCCATTAAATATTTTTTTCAGACTGTTTATAATAATTTTCAATTAACAAAGTCTTTAATTTTATTCAACTCTCCTATTCCAAACTGTATACCAAAAAAAGACACTAAAATCCTATGGTCACTATTGGCAATTTCACGTAAAATCATAACTATACACTGGAAAAATGAGGCTTCGCCTACGTTCAAGGAATTTGAGACTTTAACAACAACAGTTGCTCACATGGGAATATTAGCAGTGAAGAACAGAACTAAAAGATCTACTTCTTACTATTACTCTTGGATGAAAGTACTGGAAATACTCAAAAAGATTGAAGAAGATATATCATCTTATGTTTCTAACTTTATATAATATAGAATTTCAATGTTATTTGCATAGACACCAATGTAAATAGTTACATAATGGTTTGAAGTTAGTAATATTTTAGAATTGTAAATATGTTATTTATCTTTGTCATGTAATGTTTAAGACATCTTATTTGAAATAATAAAAACATTTAATGAAAAAAGAAATGCTACATCTAAAGCTATTCTAATCCCTCCACGCCACACACTACTTATCACCAAAAACTGGCATTTTAACAGGGGTGTGTACATTTTTTATATCCACTGTGTGTGTGTGTGTGTGTTTGTGTGTGTGTATATATATATATATATATATATATATATATATATATATATATATATATATCTATATATCTATATATCTATATATATATATATATATATATATATATATATATATATATATATATACACACACACACACACACACACACACACACACACACACACACACACACACACACACACACACATTTTTAGTTATACAGTATATAGTTATATAGTTTTTAGTTATATAGTTCTGGAGCATTCCTCCCCAGGCCTCCGCTGAAAACAGGATCTGTGGAACCTAGTCGGACTTTCCCGGTCAACAAATGTTAAATAAAAATAAAAAAATAAATATACAAGAGTGTCTTTTCTCGTCAGGCCTTGTGTCCCAGCTAACTGTTCTGCTACCTTAGTGTTGAGGTGATACTACCTTACCATTATTGGTATTTTTTCTGTACTGTTTACTGAAATTATTTATAGGGTGGCCATGGTGGTGCAGTGGTTAGCATTGCTGCCTCACAGCAAGAGGTTCTCTGGTTTGATCCTCGGCTGGGGTGCCTTCTGTGCAGAGTCTGCATGCATTCCCTGTGGTCGCGTGGGTTTCCTCCGGGTGCTCCGGTTTCCTCCCACATCCCAAAGATATATGCTGTAAGTGGATTGGACACTCCAAATTGGCCCTAGGTGTGCGTGCGTGTGTGTGTGCGCCTTCTGTGGAAGGTTGGGTGCCGGGCTGGTAACTCGACACTGTAAAACTCCACTGCCAATCATGAGCAGACAGGTGATCTGCTGTGGCGACCCCTAACCGGGAAAAAGCCGAAAGAAGAAGAAGAATTTACTAAAATTATTTATCATTGCTGGAAGTCCTTCGTCTTTGGCTATAGTTATTTGTAGTTATTGCTGTTTGTTGGTGTAGAATGTTGAAAAAAACAGCTGTTTTTTTTAAATAGTGCTCATCGTGTTGGCACAAAATTCTTAACTCAGATGCTCACTCTGAATGTGTTTCTTGCCTTGGAGCTGGACACCTTAATATTCAGTGACATTTTTGCAGGGTTCAGTCATAGAATTCTGGCTGAGCGCAGAAACAAACTTGTTTTAAAAGGCCGGCTTCTGTCCTCCTCTTCGTCATCTGCAACTCTCGCCCTCCAAAAAATCTTCAGAGTTGTCCAAGGGAGATTCTTTTAGCAAGGCTAAGGATTTGAGGAAGCATTCTCCCAGTTGTTCTCCACCTCCTACTTTGGGCTCAGCTCTGACAGAGAAAGTTGCAAAATCTTTAGCTCCGACTGTATCAAAGCTGACATCCTCAGATTCCACTGATTTCTTAGATCTGATTCGATCCAGTCAGTCTCCATGCCATAAAACACTCAATTCTCTCTGAAGCCTGTTTCTTCAAGGCTCCATTTACCATTCTTGCAAAGAGACACCTTGATGGATAACACCTTCAACCTCTTCCTCCCTTAGGTAATCGAGGAGCTTGTCAGAAGCTGATGTGGACAGCATGATAAGATTTCTCAGAACCCAGATTCAGTGGGAGTTATTCTGGCTCCGTCTCACATTGGAACTGTGAGCCCACCACCAGTCCAGTCTCAGCTTTTAACTCCTTCTTTGATTCGTCCTTAGGTTTCGGAGTCCTCAGACCCGAGAATCTTAGGTTTGTCTGCGTCAGATCTTAAGGCCTGGCCCTCATAGAATAAGATGCCAACTCTGATCCAGATGGTTCAGCCTCTGTTGGAACTAGAAGAATCTCAGAGCCGTAGCATCAGCACTAAATCCAGGGGTTTGAGATTGACTCCAGTATTTTTGCAGTTGTCCCTTCACCTTGGAAGCCTCAACACTGAACAGTTTGGCACCAACGTCTGAGTTGAGACAGGGTCTTGAGCATGTTTGGAGTCATCCTGAGCTGATGGCCATGGCTTTTAGGTCTGTTCAGTATCCCCCCCCCTTCAGGTAGTGGAGAGGTATTTTCTATCTCTGTTAACAAGACCTCCTTGCCCCCCTAGGGTACAACTGCTCCACACCTGTCTGCTTTTGGTACCAAGTCTTTTGATCCTGTTCCATCAAGGCAGTCTGTCCAATCAAGCCTAGAGACGAGCCTTAGCCAAGATTCTGTCCACAATTCCGAGTCCTCCCTGGAGTATCCCACCAGAGAGCCACCTCAAATGCATATGTGCAAAAAGGAAGCACTTAGACTTCCACAGGAGTCCCTGAAGGAAGATATACTGATTTTGATGGAGGAGGGCCCCCCCATAGCACCTCTTGAGGATGTTTGATTCCATGAAATCCTCAATTTTTTTGAAACAAAAAGGTGGTCGGTCTACCCCCCCGGAGAAGTCATTTTTTTTCTCCAGATTTTCAGAACTGGTTCAGCTACACCCTGGGTAGGCACCACGTAGGATGAGATGGGAGGCTTCATTTCTCGCCAGGTCTGGACAGATCTGGATGTCATGGAGCTTATTCCCAAGGGACCAGATAAAAATCAAAGGAGTGGGCCCATTGGAGCAAGGTTTTTCCAGTGGATGCTATGGTGGTAGCAGCAGCCACCAAAAAAACTTATTGAATAGAGTAAGTCTGTCCACCCCCCCCCCCCCAAACAGGGAGTACATGCAGCTGTACAGATTTAGGAAGTGTGTTTGTGTCAGCGACCTTTGTCCTCTGGTATTTTAACTGCTTGCCACACATCATGAAATTTCAGAGGGACTTGATCAAAGAATTTTCCAATGTTCTGTCAAGAGTACTTGTCAGTGGACGACAGGAGTATGGTTTCTTCATGACTGACTACCCTTAAATCCCTATTAAATGCCTCCATGAGGCTGATTTTTCATGCCTCAGAGGGAGCTTTGAGAGCCACAAGTTCAGGAATTGCTGTAAGAAGGCATGTTTAGATGCATCTTTGTGATTTTTTGAAGTCCTTCAACATCTTTCATCAGTGTCCCCTTTGGATCCATCTTGTTTGGCCCAAAGCAGAGGGGAACTCTCTACAGGAACAATCAGGATGGGGGAACACCTTATCTGATGTAGGGCTGCATTTTTCTACCTCTCAAAGGACTTTTTCATGGAATCGGAGAGGCGGTAGAAAGATGTGGTTCTGCAAAACGCAGGGTTCTTCCCCAGGACTTCTTTGGAGACATATCTCCCCAGGCAGGGAGAACTCTAATGGTAGTTGTCTCCCTCATGGTAGAGCAGGCCCACAACCAGGGCTTCAGGTGTCCTTTCTGTGAGAAGCCCTTCCAGTGCTCCTGAAAGGTTGCCTGATTACTGCACCCTGGAGGCTGTTTAGGGGCACTTGTCTCTGCACCCAGAATCCTGGCCAGCCACGACCAAAGACACCTTGATGCAAGGTATAATATCCAGATGTTATTTACTATTTTCCCTTCAACCTCCCATTTCATCCAGAAGGATTCCTGATATTCCAGTCAGAGGAAAGCAACAACATAGAAGTTAGAAAAGCTGGTGGAAGAGTCATTCAAATGGTTCCCCCCAAATCAGCAAGGCTACAGAAATTACTTAAGATTTTTTGTGCCAAGAAAACCCGGGACCTCAGACCAGTTTGCCAAATACTCAAACTTCGGTTGGTCACAGTTCAGTCCGTTCTGCCGCTCTTGCAAAGGGATGTTTGGATGTGCTGTATGGATCTCCAAGATGCATACTATCACATAAAAAATTGACAGGTGCTCCAGGAGATGCCTCTGCTTCTGGCTGGGAGCCAGTCACTATGAGTTCAGGGCCCTGCTCTTTGGTCTCACCAGAGCTCCCAAGGTATTCACCAACTGCATGGTAGTGACCACAGCTCACTTGAGACTGCTAGAATCCCAGGTGTTTTCCTTATTTCATTGACTGGATCCTTGCTACCATCAAGCCTCTACTAATCCAGGCTAGGGGTTACTTGCTCCATCTGTATCTTCAACTTGGCATTACATTGAACTATGTTATGTATTAGCTTTCCCTCACTCATGTCCTGGAATTCATTAGTGCCCATCTGGATACTGTGGCACAGATCACAAGCTTACCACAGACCAGGTTAAACACACTGCATAAGAGACATCTCTCCTCCTTTCTCTTCCTTTTCCTCTAGCCAGGCTAGTCTTAAAGCTTCTCAGGTCTGTGGCGTCTCCCATAGTTCTTGTACTTTAGCAAGATTTTACATGAGAATGCTGCAGTTGACACTTGCAGTACAACAGTTGATAGGACAGCATTATTTGACCTCACCGATTTGAATTACAAATATTTTCAGGGAACACACACAGCCTTGTGGAGTCAGGTGAAAGTAGTCTCTCATGGCCAACTTTTTAGCCTTTCTGCACCCAAGGCCACAGTGATTACAGACACCTCCCATCTGGGGGGGGGGGGGTAGGGTATTAACTTGGGAAGAATGGTCCAAGCCATGTGATCTCAGTTGGAGGTCAATCTTTACATCCATGTCGTAGAGATTAGAGCAGTTGTACTGCATTGCAGGCATTTCAAGATGTTCTCCCTCTAGGGATGTTTGCTTTTCAAACTGAAAGCATGTCTGGTACATTTATTTTATTTTATTTTATTTTATTTATCATTTGTTGACCGGGAAAGTCCGACTAGGTTCCACAGAGCTGCGGAGGCCCGGGGAGAAATGCTCCAGATACATGTCTTTGGAATGTGGGAAGAAACCGGAGTACCCGGAGGAAACCCACGCGAACACAGGGAGAACATGCAAACTCCACACAGAAGGCACCCCAGCCGAGAATCGAACCGGTGAACCTCTTGCTGTGAGGTGACAACGTTAACCGCTGCACCACTGCGCCGCCCATCAACAAATGGGGGGAAATGATGCCAACACTTATGTCAAGAAGCAAAGAGAGTGTGGCAATGGGTGATATCTTCTGGCTGCCGCCTTCTGGCAATGAATATGCCTGGGAAGAGCAATGTGCTGACAAACTGAGCAGGTCAGTCTTACTTCTTCATGAGTGATCTCTCAATCTGTTAGTGGTGGAAATATTTTGCTACTGGTGCCAACTGTGCTGCCGCCTCTTCTCCTTTCCCCTCAATTCCAAGTGTAGCAGATACTTTGCCCTGATCTCTCCAGATAGTCACAGCGACAGACCCTGATTCACAATTGACCACCTGTCTCTCTTATGTCCCCCCCCCACCACTCCTCTCATTCCCAAGTTTCTTCAGAAAACATTTCAATGGAAGAGCAAAGTAGTAATTTCACCATTCTGGCCTCTACAAGTGTGACTTCCCATCCTGCGGCCTCATCTAGTTCACCCTTTCTGGTAGTTGGATCCATTTCCATCCTTTCACACTCTTCCAGGATACCTTACCCATGTATTTGGACCCTCAAGTTGACTGCATGGTTTCTCTACTTCCATTGATGACTAGGCAATCAAAGCTTTCTTCTCTGGTTCTTCATATCCTTACATCATTCCAGAAAGATTTATAAGACCAAATGAAAAAGAGGTTCCATTTGGGCTCTCGAGACAAACTAGAGCCATTTTCAGCTGCCATTCCAGCTGTTCTTGATTTCCTTGCTTCGATTTTCAGTGGTGGAGCTAGTTATTCTACAGTAAAGGTCCAACTTGTTGCTATTTCTAATTTACACTTGGGTGAAAACCATTCCTCCTTGGCATCACTAAGATTATGTAAGGCCCTTCTCAGACGTACCTTTTTACTTCAGCCACCTATTAGGTACCCTACTCCTCTGTGGGATTTAACATTGCTTCTTCAGGCTTTGACCCAGCCTCCTACTGAGCCCCTTTACCAGGGTGAACTTGAAATTTGTGTCATGGAAAACTATTTTTCTAGTTCTGTTACATCAACTAGATGAATATCAGAACTCCAGGTGATCTCTTCCCAGCCACCCTTATCTGGTGTCACATTAAGGGTAGGGTGCTCTCTTAGACTAACCCTTCTTTTCTGCCTAGTATGCAGTGAGTAGTCATTTCCACCAACATTCTTCTGTCCCAATGTTTAATACTTTGCCTTTCTGCCATGATTTTGTCAGGATCAACTCTTTCTGCTGGTAGGATTGTATCTTTACTGGTAAAGGTCTAGATTGCTTCCTCATGGCCATGTTTGGAGCATACATACAATGGTGCCCTTTAAAAATTAACAAATCCTGTTGTGGAATACCAGTCCATTTGCTTATTTGTGCTTTCATAAAATTAATGCAGTCTGTTTCTTCCATTTTTTCCAAACATACTCTGTCTTCTAAAGCTACCATTTTTGGAAACTGTTGTTCTTGAGCAGTCTCATACTTAGCTAGCCTTATTTTCATTTCAACCTCCAATTTCTGCTGTTTTATCATTTCATCTGAATAGTTGTTTAAAGCTTCTTCCATTTTCTCCAGCCTTGTATTATTTGAGTTGATATACTCCTTCAATATTTCATTTATTTTAATGAGCACATTTGATTTATATTTTCCTGTAGAATACTGGAAGCCATGTCTTGCACCAAAGCTGGAGCTTGAACTGATTCTTGATGAACTGCTGCAGGATTCTTCCTAGTCAGTGTTTTCTTTTCACAGTTTCTAGTTGATTTTCTTTCAGGCTCTCTTAAATTTCTTCTTTGCAGGCATCCAGGTTACTGCAAGCATTTTTGTATTTTGCAGGCATTACTAACCGTTAATTTACTAAATCTGGCAGAATTACTGGCCCCTCTCTCTGATATTATTTTTTTCACACATGAAGATTTGAAATTAAGCTGCTGATAGCTGTGCACCCATCTTGGAAGTCCCCCTTTACAAGCTGTTTTTTAAGCACATATTCACTTGCTTGTTACTGTCCCTCCTGCAGCTGGACCTCAGGCATGTCTCCACTTAGCTGTGATTATTAACTCACATTCCTATGTAGATAAACTGTCATTTTTATTTTTCTGCCTTTTTTGCTGCATCCTCAATCCACTGTCTACAGCCCTAAGTAACTTTTTTTCCTGACCCTTTCCCATAGTATCTCTGTCAGTTTTTCTTAAGACCCCTACCTCATATTTGACACTTTTCTGCAATGTAGCATAACCCACTCCCTTAGTCCCACACCATCTTTGCTCTACTGCTATTTCTCCCCATTGTAAATTTTACAGTGGAGAAATTATTGGATAATGACTCCTTTTCCTAGATATCCCTGGCACCCTACACTTGGTTATTACCACTTGAATAAGATCCTTTCTTCTACACTACCAAATGAGTTGCCTAATCACCCCTTGATCCAAGACCTCAATCACTTCCCATATTGTGTCTTATCCTGAGCTTGGATTCTTCCAGTGTATTCCTGCCAGAGGTAGCTCTCTCATGACTATAACCATTTTCCTTTTGTGGTACTCCATTTTTCTCTGCTTCAGTTTTCCATCCTTCTTGTTTTTTGGTGTCTCTGTAGGGCCAGTAATCCCTCAACTTCACCACCACTTGGGCAGATTAGGATCTTGCCTGCTTCTTTGCATCACACCATGCATGATATTCCTCCTCTTCCTCTCTGACCAAGTAAGCAATGCAGTATTTTCTGTAGATTTCTACTATACTTCACTCCTTTCCCTCTGTCTCATTCCATAATAGAGACAGTATCCAAGACATCTCCACCCCCCATATTACTTTGACTTGTTTCATTGATATCAGCTACATGCACACCTCCCGTTATGTACTTGCATCTCCATGCAAACACATTTCATTGCATAGTAATACATCCCAATTATGCTGAGTCCTTGGTTTTTCCCATTGCTATGTTCTTAGTCTACATGTTCCACTCTTTCTGTTTCTGTGACACTCATGCATATCGTTTAAAGGGACAGTCATAATGAAGTGCCTTTCCATTTTGGCTCTGCACACTGTATGGGATAAGATTGAGCCTGTCACTTACATAGAGCTTATTTGTTTTTCAACCCTCTTCCCAATCCCAAGTTCTTTTCCCTTACCTGTACAGCAGCCAGTCATTATATTGCCTTGTTTTTTCATTTTTGCTGTGCTGCCACAAGTAAACACTTAAAGAATACTACCTACATTTTGCTGTCTGTGCTGTCTCCTTTGCCCTGCTTTTTTAATATCTCCACTGTTTCTTATGGCAGGAAATTGCATACATGCACAGTCTTTTCTCCACAGTACCCTTTAATGACCCCCTTGCTTTTCATCTCCTTTGCCCTACTAAGTTCAGGGCCAGCATGGCAGGGGGAGACTGGATAGTCTCTCAGGACTCTGGCCTTCTTGGGGTCCCTACTTACTAGGAAAAAATAATGTATGCAAATATGGTTGACTTTTAAAGATGGAAGGTTGATTGCACTAATCATCTTTTTCTGGCTACCTGAGCTTCTGTGCTGTTTGGAAACACCATTGAGTGTATTTAAAGTTAAAATAGGTTGCCTTGTTGCAGTCCTGGGCTTGCATACCAGATTAAGCTTTGGCTGTCTTGTGTTGCAAATGATAAATCAGGCAACTGGAGAATAAATGTGAAAAAAATTACAACTGACTATTGTTTTGTAGCACAGAACTGAACTATGTCTACTACTAGGTGTGATGAGACTTGGCAGGGCTGTTGTATGCAGCAACGTTGAAGTACTTTACTGTGGTCATTGTTTGGTGGTTCTAGACTTGCCATGACTACTGTGTATTTGTGTGAAATAAAGTCAAAATACATTATTGTGGATGTTTTTTGTTAGTCAGTCGTCTTCAGTCAGCAAAGTGCCTATAATTGTTAGGCATCTGGCCTGTCTGCATGGATGAAAGTGACTCTACTGGCATTATGATCAAGTTAAACAACCACGCTATCTCTCTAGTACTGATGTATATTTGTGTGAATTATATTGGAATACTGTACTATGTGAAAAAAGATGAAAGCATTACCACAATCATTTTATCAGTCAGACATTTGAGATGTACACTATCAACAAAGTGACTGACTAAAATTGCTTGATAGAGGGCTGTGTGTGGAATGCAAATGACAGACTTTGCTGTCATATGATCAGGTTAAACGGTCATTACTATGGATTTGCAAAACTAGTGTGTATTTGCATTTTTCAAGCTAGAATACTTATTTTTTTCTATGGACGCACATTTTGAAGGATGTGTGCGACGTCTTGTGGCTAGAAGTAAAAAAAGTAAAAATTAACTTTCAAAAATAAGACCCATGGCATCACAGAACATCTAGACCCTCAGGACTTTTGTGGGCTTATTAACCCTCAGACCCTATTTAAGCAGGGGTAATTTGACCAGACTTAGTAGGGAGTCCTGTCCTCAATCTGTGTCTCGGTCACCCTGTGTAGTCTAAAACCAACTCCAATTCTGAGCAGCAAGATCAAGTTTCATTGCAACCTAATCTGTCCTTTCTTTTTGCCATGGCTACTGGTCTTTTTGATGAGTGCCCAGTTATCAAAAAGCCTATTCTCATTCACCATATTGACTGTTGTCTCCTTTGTTTTCTACCATATTGACTATTGTCTCCTTTGATTTCTGCTTCATGTCATTTCTTCTGTCTGCAGTCTCCCTCTACACTTGCACTACCCCAAGCCTGCCTTGTGTCTTCTGGTGGCATCAGTCCATTTGAAGCACCATATCCCTTTCCCATTCCACCCCTCTTTTGATGTTACTGTAAACTGTCAACTTTCCTGTTGCTCCTATCTGGCTGAGTGCCCCTCCAATCCCATGTCCCTCCCAGCCTGTGTAGTTTTGCTACTGCATGACCAGCTCTATTTTCTGTCTCTCCTCCATCCCTTGTCTCCAGTCCTTTTATTTCACCATATTTTGCAGTTGCTTCTATTCTCTCTCTTCAGTTTTTCTGCTGCACCACTTGCATGTGTATTCATCATCCACCCACATCCTTCTGTCGTATGCCATTCTTCATTTTCCATTTTCCATCCTGTTATGTCTACTGGCCTCTTAAACTAATATAATAGGCAAAATTGCAGAATAGCCCCCTAACATCTTTAGGGTGCATACAATGTCTTGAAGATCTCCATGCTTATATAAAATCCACATACTCCATTATCCCTATTCCACATCATGAGCACCCATCTGTTTTTCCTCCCTTCTCATCCATTCAGAACTTGAGTGATTACTTTATCCTGTCTACATTTAATTGAATTTAGTTTTGTGTGTGTGTGTGTGGATAGCTGGTGACCAAAGAAAGCCAGAAATCATTAAACCACCTTAACACATCCAAATCTGTAGTATATTGCTATTATGCAATGGCATTGTTTACTTTTTAAATACTGTTATATGCTGAAAATGCCCA
>NC_056750.1:653108451-653140951 GCF_019279795.1 Protopterus annectens
AGAATGCTTGTCCACACATTTTGGGTGACCAAACAAATGGTTGATGTGTGTGTGTGTCAGTCAGTCATACTCCCTGGATTTGGGAACATGCCCTTTCCCAGTCGATTGTGCAGTCTCTTAGTTGGGATAAATTATCTGGGGGTGTAGTGTGCTTGCCTCCCCTGCAAAAAAAAAAAAAAAAAAAGTTAATAGTTGTATGTGCCAAGATTATTCCTTGGATTATGTGCTGAGGCGTGCTAATGTTAAATTGTTGATCATTTGATTTGACATTAAGCAACGTCTGTGTTTAGGAGGTAAGTATATTTATATGTGTTTATGTATATGTGTGTAGAGAGCACTGAAATTAAAATAACTTCTGTTTTGGTGGAGAAATGAATGTGCATCTAATGTACTGCACTAAGAGAATGTCTAAGGTTAGACGCAAATGTGTTACCTTGAATAAAACTAAAGACTCCAAATGCACATAACCGCAAACTTGCTAGTTGCCAAAAAATCATCTGGATGCTTATACTGTTGTGTGCTGAGAGCACAGAAGAACGTAGCATGGCCTCTGATAAATCTAACGTATAAAAATGGTTTAAAATCCTAGTTTGATGTCAGAGCAGAAACTTCATCTAAGTTGAAAGCAGTCATAAGCAATGTAAAAAAAGAAAGCACAAGTTTTTTTTCGGTAACACAGCTGCTACTAGAAGTCAACTAATGTAAGTCACTTTCAAGAGCATGCAGAAGATAATGTAATTGCTTTAAGCAATGAAGTCGCAACAATGTGTAACTTGGTATCCAACATTGAAGTTAATTCATTACATTCAAGTGACGCCTCCAGATGCATCTGCAATTAACTCCTACTGACAATTCTAGGCATCAAATATTGTTTGTTCATATTTGTAGCCGTAATTCCAAAACCAAGCTATGTACAAGGTTTTCAAATATTTCATCTTAAAGCTTACATAATGGGAAACTCAACTGCATTAGTATTTGACCTTTGTCTAGTACAAGTAAAGATATATTAACTGTTTTTATATTAGTTGATATCAGTATAGTTTTCACATTTTTCTACATATCTCAACAAGCAAATAACACAGAATCCCATAGCATCATATGAAAGCTCTCAGCTAGTTGAATAAAATGTTGCTGATAGTATGTGTGTAACTTGAGTGGTTGCTGAGATATTGTAAGTTGTTTACAAAATATTACAAACGTAATAGTTGCTGTGCTTACTGTGACTTATAAAACTCGGTTTAAGACCTAGAATCTAAAGACTACTACCACCACTATAAAAACAGTTTGTGCTGAAGGGTTTGGCATTTATACGTCTTTTATAACCCCTGTGGTTCCAGGTATATTAACATTTGTTTGAAATGTGAGTACATAATTTGATTCTGTCAAAAGGCTTAGGTTCCACCTGTTGGAGGTTACAGTGCAAACTTCCTGACCTCCATTGGAGTGAATTATTTAATGAGCTGGCTAACTCCTTTTCAAAGAAACTACATTTAATTGTGTCTAAATTAGAAAGTCTAGAGACAGCTGTTGCGAATATTAACCTCCTTCATGAGAAGATCATGAATATTGAACACCAACAAAATGAGAACTTAACAGAAAAATCAAAGTCTTGGAAGACAAACTGGAGGCAGCAAATTTTGATATCGAAACAACTTAAGAACAATTGTCTAAAGCTTAGTTAAAGCAAGTAGATTTTTAACATAAAACTACTACCATTTTAAACTAGAGCAAGAAGAAAAAAAGTATCAAATCTGCATTGTTGGTTCAAAAGTCTTTTGCAGGACAGTCGTGGAGAAAGGCTGTGGAGATCTTGCAACGCTAGAACTGCCCTCATCTCCAGTACATTGATATAAAGTTGATGATCTGGGGTATCAACATGCCTTGAACAGTTTGACCCAGATAACGCCCCCTTCACCCCATCTAGGAGGCATCCGTGGTCACTGTGGCATTTGGAGGAGGAAGGATAAATGGCCGTCCATGAGAAACATCTGCTGAGTGAACCCACCAAAGTAGCAAATCCTTGCATACTCGGGAGTTGGGAAAATTCAAGAGATTTCTGTGAAGGGAACATTGGACTATTAACATCCATTGCAGGATCCACATATGTAGGCATGTAGTAGGTAGAAGAGTTACAGTGGCCCCCACAGAGCCCAACACTCTGAGAATCATGCGGGCCAGAGGAGTAGGGATGGCCATAATCTGTCTGACCTAAAGTCTCAAATTCATAATTCTCTCTGTAGCTAGGCTTGAATACCCTTGTGTCCAGACGTGCTCCATTGAAGTCTATAAACTGAACTGGTTGTAGCTGAGGTTTCAAGAAGGGCCAGATATAAAAGGTAATCCCTGGCCTGAATCAGTAGATGCTTGGTTGATAGACAGAACCCAGAAAATTCTGGAAACCTTGCACCCTTGAGGTGTGCTGTCACCCCTATCAAACATTTGGTGAACACCCTGGGGGTTGTGGTGAGACCAAACGGGAGTGATCTGAATTGGTAGTGATGGTCTCCTTGTCTGAAACATAGATATTGCCTGGAGCATCTATCCATCTTTATATGGTAGCATGCATCCTTCAGGTCCACAGAGCACATCCAGCCGTTCATCTTCAGGAGAGGTAAGATGGACTGAATCATGCCCATCCTGAACTTTGTGTTTCACTGACTTGTTCAAGGTGTTCATGTCTGGAATCGGCCACAGGTCCCCTGTTATTTTTGGGCACTAAAAAGAACCTGGAGTAAACACCTCATCTGACTTGATTGGGAGGGGGGGGGCACTTTTTGCATGACTCTCTTGCATAGAAGTTTTTCTATTTCTAAGGCCACATCCTCCCTGTGACTGGGTGGAACATTGAGGAGGCAATTTATTTGTTTGGGAGTTTCTAAAAAGGGAATGTAGTATCTTCTGGATATGAATCTTAGCACCCAGCAATCATTTGTGATGGCCTCCCAGGCTGCTAAGTGTAGGGAAAAGTGAACCCCGACTGCTTCCAGAGGAAGGCAGCCAGGCAACCATTCAGGAGCACTGGAAAGGTCAATACGATAAGGTTTTTCACAACACTTGGTTTTGCAGCCCTCTTCGGCTGCATGGGCGGCTTCTATCCTGGTTGTCTCCCTCCCTCTGCTCTGGTTGAAAAATCTCCCTGCACATCCTGAAGAGGAGCCTGTGACTTACAAAACCACATCTTTTTACTCCAACGCTGGTTCCTAGAAAAGGGTCTTTGTGGGGTAGACAAATGGATCCCAGCAGCAGACATGATCTTTCTGTCCTTTTCACTGCGGGAGAGTGTCATGAACTGTAGGGCAAACAAGGCGGGGCCATCAAAGGAGGCATTGATAAAGGACTGTTTGAAGTGCTCTGCAAAGTCACACAGCCTCATCCAGGCATGGCAGCTTATGGCAATGCCGGAACCGGCCGCTCTTGAGTTAATTTCTGCGACATTGAATATCAACCTCATAGACGCAATAGCTAGTGATTGGAGGGTGGCCAGTCTGGAGGAAAAGGTCTTCCTATCGGGACGGGCTACAAAATTCCTTCACCAGATCCCCTTGTAGCCTTGTAAAATGCAATAGGTAGTTCAGTGCCCTCAAGGTAAACATGGAGGATGAATAAACTCTTTTCCCCAAATACCCAACGCTTGCAGTTTTCTGTTGGAAGTGTGGACAGAAGAGCTGTCTTGTGCGAGCTCCTCCTTGCTAGCTGCTGCGACAACCATAGGATCTACTGGAATACCTTGGTCCAAAAAGTCTTGTCCGAAGGGGCACTAGGGATCGGCTGTAACATATCTGGTTCCTTTCATGCCCTAGTCAACACTAGCTTGATAAGGGGGTTGGCAGGGGGAGACACCCAGGTGGTAGATGGGCTGGACCCAAATTCTGCCACAGGACCGATTCCTTCAGGGAAGGGTTTTGGGAAGACCAGTCACCTGTCTAGAGTAAGATTTCTAGAATGTCTCCAAAGGAGACTTAGGTGGTGACCTGCAGGACCCTTCTTCCTTGAAATCGGTGTTGGTGGTGAGGGATTCCTCCAGGGAATCCATGTGCCTCCTCTTACACAAACTCTTCCGGGAGTCCTCCTCTTGGGATACTCTGGGCTGGTGGTGGAAGAAACTCAGGAATCCGCTGAAGGAAGATTGTGGAGGCTTTACAAGCCCGGCAGACTTGAGGCCTCAGGCACCAGACCAGAATGGGGGGGGGGGGGTTCCAAGGAGGTGCGCTCTGAGGCTCTCCTAGAGTGGGAGAGAACTCGGTCCACCACCTCAAAAACAGAAGGGCTCCGACCCTCTGAAAGGAGTCCCCTCTGGGCTTTGCTGTCAAAGGCCGATGCCCTGAGGAGGGGAGAGAGCTCCAAAAATTTCATAGTGGACATCAACACCCTGGAGCCGACCTCAAAGCAACGGCTCCAAGATGCACTCAATACTGACATGGTCTGGGCAAGTGGGTTGAGGAAACTGTCAGAGGCAACAAAAAAATCTCAAATGGCTCCGACACCCTGGCGCCGGAGACCAATAGAATAAAGGACAGACTGAGAAATAGCTACTGGTCGGAATGGGGAAAACCTCACAGATCCAGATGTGGATGGACCGGACTTATTTAATCCACAATTCCCTCTGGACGCCAAGTACGCCTTTTATTTCCTTATTTTTATTATATTTTTATCAAATTAGTATAAATTTAAATGTTGCTAACACCATTTTGAAACTTAGGAAAATTCTGAACAGTATTTACTCCAAGGTTGAAGAGGTTTTTTGTTTCATGATTTGCATTTTGATTAAGTTATTAGTGAATGATTAAAAAAATTCAAAATGATTAAGAAATGTAATAATTTCAGGACAAGCAGCTGTTGCCATTTAATTAAAAATTCTTGTACTTTTCAAGTTATCCTAATTTATAAAGGTGCGACTGGTAGAGTGATTGCAGCCTTAAGACAATATGGCAAATTGTCAGTATCTGATGTTGTCATTTCTGTCCATTCGTCAACCAGTGTGTTTCAGATCCGACTTCGGCTATTTTCCAGACTTGGGATCTGTAGTTCAGGCTCCTCCCCTTATCCATAATCCTATGGCCAACCCCAGAGATACCTCAGATTTCATTTGTTGCTCTATGTATTCAGATTTCGTGGCGCAGGTTTTCAGATGTGTAAAACCTTTCTTTGCCTACCGTATCAATACATTAGTTCTGTTTGTCTTATTTCTTTGCTTACCGTATCAATACATTAGTGCTGTTGCTCTTACGTCTTCTTCCCCCTCTTAACAAAAAAAGTTCATTTCCTTTCTTGATCATGTGGCCTTTTTCTACGTTTCCTACAAGTGTTTCTGTCTGATATCAAGTAGTACCATTGTTAGTATGCTATTATGGTTGCTCTCTGCTCTACAAGATTTTCTTAGTACCATAGTTGGTATTTTTCTTCCTCATACTTTTTGCTGTGTTTGTTGTTGTTATACTGGTTTCTCCTTTCAGATGGATAATCCTACTGGGTTTAAGAAATGTCTCTCTTGTGGTCATAAGATGGCCAGTTCAGATTCTCATGACGAGTTATTGTTTGCTGGGCTAGTCTCTTATGTAAGGATTGTGACATCTACACTGCCTTTGGACATGGAGCATTGGTCAAGCATCAGAACAAACTGGTCCTCAAAGGTCTTATCCATCCACCTTCTTCATTGTCTACATCTGGAGTGTCCCCGTCTGGAAAGAAGCCTTCAGACAAGCACACATGGTACAAGGGAGATTAGCAAAAAGAAAAGACTAAGTTTAGAAAGTAAATCTGTGACCGCTGTCCTGCCTCTGCTCCCATGCCAGCTTAGGCAGCTAAAGTATCTAAGGCTTTGGATCCATCTGTTCCATTGGATTTGTCTTCTTCCTCTTACAGGACACTCTCACAGGGAACTGATATTTTCTGTGGAGCTGTTCCCCATTTTTACAGTAGATACCAGTTGAGGGATTCTAGATCCTCTTCTTGTTCTTTGTCTTTCAGGTCTACCACAAGTTTTTCAGAGGCTGATGTGGACAGCATGATGAGGAAATTCCTCTGGTCCCATATTAATTTGGGAGTTCTTCCTGCTGGGTTTTCCATTGGACGCATGATCTGTGGGTCATCTTCCAACCCTCTTACTACCCCTACTCAGCTCCATCCCCCAGTTTCAGGGATCTCAGATCTGAGACTCCTAGGATTGTCCTTGTCGTAGCTGAAGCTGTGGGCTTCTTCAACTCCAGAACCTTCTCCTTTCCAGCCAGCTGTGATCTCTTTGGGGCTAGACAGATCTCGGGACTGAAGCTTCTTAGCTGAATCTGGGGGGAGGGGCTCAACCCCAAGATTTTCAGAGCCATCTCTTCTTGTCAGCACTTCAACACTAGATAGCTTAGGTTTGACTTCAGTCTCGAGTAAGGGTCGAGATAGCACTCTTGGTCATTCCAACTTCAGAGCTTCAGCTGGTGTGGTTTGGGGTTCTCTTTCAGTGTCTGCTGTAGAGAGAGCCCTCTCCAAGTCTAGAGATGGGACATACTTGCCCCCTTTGGTTCCACCCCCTCCACCACTATTAGCTGTGTGTCCTGATCCTACTCGCACTTTCCCATCAGTACAGCCGGTGCACACAGGATTGAGACAGTCCTTGTTCAATACTCCCCTCAAACTTCCAAGTCTTCACTCATATGTTTCCTATGGAAGCTACTCAGAAGTACATGTGTAAGAAAACAGATCTATTCCCCACAGGAGCCCTTCATGGAAGATAGGACTTTGATGAAGGGTAGGGATCCCTCAGATCACCTCTTGAGGATATCTCCTTTAGAGAAATTCTCAAATTATTGAAACAGAAAGGTAGTTGATGTTCAAAAGCCCCTTTTTCAGGAGGAATTTATTTTCTTCAAAGCTTTTGGCACTGGCTTAGCTACTTACTGGGAGGTCCCCTTGACTGATTAGATGATTGAACTCATTTCTCTTCGGGCATGGAACGAACCAGATGTGGCAGAACTGATTCCAAAGAAACCTGATAAATACTTAGTAGCCCCCTAAAGTCCGTGTTGTTCAGAGCAAGGGCCCAGCTGTGGATATTATGATGGTAGCAGCAGCCCCCAAAAAGTAGTTCACTGAGGAGAGCTCATCTGTTTTACCCACCTAATAGAGAATCTAGAGCTGTGGACAAATATGGGAAGCATCTTTACTGTTGAGAGACTTTTGCCCTGCAATTACTGAATTACTTGCCGCATATGACTAGGTTTCGGGGGAGACTTGACTAAGGAACTTTCCAAATCTTTCTCTGGGTCTATGCCTGCAGAAGACAAGAAAACTGTGGATTAGTAACCGGCTACATTTCAATCCCTTTGACACCTCCATGCTTCTGATCTCTAACGCAACAGAGGGTGTTTCTAGAGCTGCATTCAGAGTCGTTACAGTATGGAGGCATGCTTGGATGCACTTATGTGATTTTGCAGAACACTAAGACGTTGCTCATCAAAGCTCCCTTTGATGGCTCAATCCTTTTTGGCCCTAAGATCAAGGAAGCACTCTCCAGGAGCAATAAGGATGGGAAAAATTCTTTCTGCCTTAGGGATACAATTTTCAACCATTCACAGAACCTTTTCTAAGAACGAGAAAGGGGGTTGGATAGAAAATGTGGTTTCATAAGTCTTGAGAGTTTTCCCAAGGCAGAGGGAGATAATTTAACAGAAGACATCATACTCATGGCTGAGGGGGGTGGTCCACAGAACCAAAGCTTTAGAAGTCCATTCAATGAAATGCCTTATCAGTGCTCTTAAAGGGTTGCCCAGATGCTGCACTCTAGAGGCAAAAAAAAACCAGCTGTTCCCACCTCATATTATAGATGGAACCCTTCAGACGGACATGGTCATAAGATACTTATGTACTTTTGTGGACAATTCTTTTTCTTTCCGTCATCAGGTTTCCACCATAGTTCAGTAATTTCCAAGGGAATATCTTCAAGATCAAAAGAAATCATCCTGCCTGCGACGACCCACCAGTGGACCAGTAATCAAAAAACCTCAATCCTCAGCACTGGCACCAGTGGGGGAAGTACACTGGGAGAATAGCAAGTATGCACACAGTATTTCCAGATGCAGCTCTCTGCATCAAGTGCAATTTCCCCTAAGAGCACACAAAGACCACAGTCAGTCCTGGGCTGATTTCTCCCTCCAAATCCCCAGTAAGACTTCCCACTGGCACACCTATAGTGTTGAGATCTCGGCCGAGTGGCCAAGCCAAGACCTCCAGCTCCCTCTCTGTCCAACCAGTGCTTTGTGTTCCTGCCGAAGTAGCTGACGCAGAGACACCTTTTGAGGTTTGATTTACACACGCACGCACACACACACACACACACGCACGCACACACACACACGCACGCACACACACTTGGGAATAGTACCCAGACTATAAGGTAGTAATTACTGCCACCAGTCACTCCTTATCAGCTACTTTAAGGCCCTTAACAAAGGTTGTCCAATCTTATTGTGTAATATTAATATTAACAAAAATGGTAGTTTGACCAAGAGCAAGGCTGTTAGGAGTGGCCCACACAATGTCACCAAATAAACATGCAAGTACTCTCAAAACTTAAATATATCTACACAGAACAGCTACAACAAAAGGTTTAAATATATTTAATAATAAATAAAAGAAAAAGACAATACTAAATATATATTCAGAGTGACAAAGTTCAAAACCACAGGAAGTATTTAAAACAACAATTGCAGGACAGTCTCAATTAAATAGACAAATATCTGAACTAAGCTTTGCTATATTCCTCACAGTATCTAAGATAATTACTATAACCTAAGAACTTATCAACAGAGTAAGGCAGATGTGGTGAATAGATCTTCTAGTTGTTGTCCGGTCCATGACAGAATGCAGAATGGTCCGTCTCACTAAGAGACTTCTCAAATTAATATCTTAGACATTACTGCTGGGATAACTTGCAGAATGGCACAATTTCTTGTCATCTGACTGCTAGTTTCCAGGCCAAACAATCATTGATGAAGTTGACAGTATTTAGCATCTACCTGTAAAAATATACAGACAAGGAGTTCTTCTCAGATATCTGGCAGATGCTGGAAGTCGTAAAACAATTGCATTCCTTCATGCTTTCAGAGGTAGCAATTGGTTCACTCCAAAGACCATACAGAAAGCTTCTCAGCACAGACTCTGTCTCTCTAGCTGCATTGAAAACTGAAAGATATACCATCTTTTATTGTGTAGCTTATAAAGTAATTTAACTTCAGCTATTTTCCTAAAGTTTGCTGGACTGAAGTTAGCCCTCCAGTTTCGTCTGTTAAGATATACATGTAAACAGTTACATTAGTGCATGTATGTTTCTGTTCTCTCCCAGCAGGGCACACTATGGATGCATTGCAAACGCAAACACTTTATAGAATATCTTTTCAATACACATTTGTACAAACCAATTTGATATACACAACATACAATTCTAATAGGTTTGTAACACAAGCATTTTATATAAATCATTTTGATATTCAACAATGGCATGTAATTATATACAAAATTCCAGCTAGCTGGGCTGGCAGTGTATCACCTTTTGTCACACTGCCACTGTATTTTTCCCTTGTCATATCCATCCCAAATTGAAGAATATTGCTCAGCTAGAAAGACCCCAAAGGTGGCTTAACAAGAACATTAAAAAAGGCCTTAAATCTTTCAACTCCTCCAGTAGGTTAGCATAATTCTTGTACTCAGCAGCCTATGGCCTGTTCCAACATTTCCCATTTCTCACTTTTCAAGACATGAAAGACCCAGTCCTATTTAACCTCCTGTTCCTTTGCAAAATCAGTAGCTCTACAAACACCTGCGTTAGGGGATTTTATCTTCACTAGTAAATAAACAGAATGTGTTGTTGATAGGTTCCTAACTCTGTGTATTGTCACCCTCTGGAATAAGCTATTATTGCTTGTCAGATTGCTACTTTGTCTACCTTTAAGTCTTGTATTGGTGATGACTGCTTGATTAGACACAAATTTACACCAGGATTGTTATACACATCCCTGCTCAGTTTTGGATGGGAGCACTATTAAGTAATTGAACATGGAGGCATGAAGTTCTGTATGCCTACTTAAAGGTGTGTATAGCCAGGTATTTTACAGTCTTTTTGATTGCTTGCCTAGTATTGTTCCATTGAATCTATCCAAGAGGTCCTGCAAGACAAAAGTTCTGGGGTTTATTCCAGATACTTTTTATGCCCCGATTCTAGGTATCAGAAACCTAAACCAATATGCAAGGATAAACAAGTTTTGGATGGTCATGGTGCAGTTCCATTAAGGTTGGGAGCATTTGCAGTAGTCAAAAATGTCAGGAGTCCAACAAGTCTGTGTTCTGGGTCCCCTATTCTTTGGTATATATTTTTGTGACTTAAAGCCAATAACAAGAGGCTTTGATTAACCAAGTGTGCTGATGCTTGCAAAATGGGGCAGTTATCAAATGTCATTCTGATGCTCCAATTCTCTAGCAAGGGCTGAACCAAACAGATGCTTGGAGTATTAGTCATGGGTTTAACCTTAACAACAAAAAATGCAGCCTAGTTTCCATTGGTAAATCTGGCATCACTACTGCTTACCATACAGATAGCATGACTTTGGTGCATATGTTAACAGACTCTCATTCTACCTTGCACAGCTTATCTTTCATGGCATCTCCTCAGGGTCCAAAGAAGTTATAATTCCACTTTACTGTTCTCTCATTAGGCCCATTATTGAGTGTAATGGCACTATTCGGCATTTTCCTCAACAAGCATCTAAAGTAGCTTCAGAGACTTCAAAGTTTCCTCAACAAAATGATCTCTGGTCTCAGTCACCTTAGTTACTCAGACTAAAAGCATTGCCGATGTATTAAGTATCAAACGGACTCCTGAGGGGAGATCTCTTCATGGCTTTAAATGCAATGAATAATCTAGCCCTCTTTGAACTCCTTCACCTAAATAGAACAAGTAATAAAGTAAACCATTCTAGAGACCTAAACATACACAATCACAATAAAAAAAATGGTTGACTAGACAGATATCAAACCCAATGTATGCCCTGTTTCTGGAATAGGCTGCCCTTACGCATCAAGCAGAGTACTTCCTTGCAACCTTCAAAACCAGTCTGGATGAGTGGATGCACGACGCAAATTTTTATCAGGAATAAGTCTACTTAATGAGAGGCGCTGCTAGTTTCCCCACCATTGATATGACGGAGCTTATAAAAAACACACGCAAGGCCATAGAGATGCCAACAAGTCCAGCACAACAACTTAAAATGATATGACGGAGCTTCTTGATGGTCTTTCTGGGATGTATTAGTAAGAACCTATGGATAAATCCTTCCTTGTCTTCAGGAGGTAGATTGGATGCACTTGGAAGATCTCCAGGAGATCAGTCTGCACGTAAAACAATAGCCAAAGCTTCCAGGATGTTCTTGTGCTTTAGGTTAGGAGCCAGTCATTCAGTTCAGGTCCTGCTGTTCGGTCTTGCAACAGTTCACTGAGTGTTTACCAGGTGTGTAGTAACATTTGCAGCTTGGCTGAGAATGCAGGGAATCAGAATATGCCATTTGTGGACGACTGGCTCCTTATCTCTACTGCAAGAGAATCATTAGTACACTCAATGTACTAATACTGCAGCTTTGTCTGTCCTTTGGAATATCAGTGAACATTGCGAAATCACAGTTGGAGCCATCACAGAATCTTATGTTCATGGTCAGCCACATGTACATTGCTCAGAAGCTGGCAAAACTACCAGGAAACAGAAATATCACCACTTGCCAGCAGTATTCCTTATTCTTGGGGTACTGGAGCTCATGACAGTTACATTTCTCTTGGTGTCCTTCCCAAGGTTCCACATGAGTTTTATAGCAGATCCTGTGTGTTTAATGGTTTCAGATGAAAAACTCCAGAGATTGTCAAATTATCCAAAACCTGCTGAAGACATCTGCAGTGGTGGTAGTTACATTCAGCAAATCTGAACAGATAATGTCCTTTTGCCACTCCCTTACCATCAGGTACAGACACCACTGATGCATCTGCCATGGGGTATCGGGGTGAGAGCACAAACAGTTCAAAGAATGTGATCTTACCACAAGGCTGTAATTGCATGTAAAGGCTATTCTTATATCGTTGCAGGTGTTTCAAGACTGCCTTCCCTGGAGTATACAGTTGAAGTTCACTCTGACAATATGTCATAATTATGGTATATGCATCAAGAGATGAGGAAAAACAAGGTCCTGTCCCCACTTCCGAGTGGCTGTGCGGGTCTAAAATGAGCAATACTTTCTAATAACTGTGCATATCCTTGGTTGAGCAAGTTTGTAAGTAGGCTCAGCAGGTGTCTCCTGATACCAAATGAGTGGCCCATCAGTGTGACTACAGCAAGGAGGATTTCATTGCTGAGGAAAGCTGGATTGTCATCTCTTTGTCTCCCTATCCACCACCTAATGCAGCAACTTTCTCTGTCATTCCACCACAGGGGACATACTTCTCATGATGCCATAGACCACCACTGGCCAGTAGGGCTTCTTTACACTTTCCTTCAGTTTCATCTAATAAGATTTCTGATTTAAGCAAAAAGTTTTGTAAAATGTGACATTGGTTCAAATGGAGATGACAAGAAATTGTGTAAAGGATTAACCTGCCAAGCATTAGTGGGTGTATGTAACGCAAAAAGCTGGAAATGAGCATTTAAAAAACTGTCCTGTGTAATATGTGGGAATAGCTTTTTATCATAATAGGTACACTATCCATGTTATTTTCTAATGCGAATGGTCTCATAGGTGTAGACAAAAAAGTAAGAGTATTGAATTACATTAAGAAATGCAGAATCCAAATAGCAGTGCTACAGGAGATCTATTTGGAAAGGAGTATGTAAATTTGATAAAGAATTTCAGGATTAATATTCAGCAGAATATCAGGGACAAAGGAGAAGGGGAGTACTTAAAACTAATTGCTAGAGGAGCTACAGTAGTGATAGAAGAGGGTAAAAAAAAAGATAATAGTAGATTTGTAGTAGTAAGGGGCTTCAGGCAAGGGAGGAAGATTATGCTGGCATGTATTTACATTCCAACAAAACTGCTGTTATGGAGTTTTGGGAGAGATAATCCAAGTTCAGCAGGGAATATTACTCAAAGGTGGGTACTGGAACTTGGTTTGCAACAGTGAGGATGTATCTGGGGGATTTAGAAGGAAAATATAAAAAAGAGGGTTGAATTCTGAAGAAATGTAAGACATTACTCGGTAGGGAAGATGTGAATTCAGTAGTAGAATCTTTGAGCGAATTTACATCTTCCCCAAGATGCAATAACTTGGCTAGACTAGACAGAAATTATATTTTACAGGAAAGTGCATTTAATTAAAAGATTCGACATACATCCAATAACTATTTCGGATCATGTGCCAGTAACAAACTAAGGTGAAGATGCAGGGTAATGAAGTAAAAATGAGATATCGGTACTTCCCCACTTAACTGTTAAAAAAGAGGAATTTAAGGAATGGGTAGTGTGAAGTATTCAAAAGTTATTAGGGAATATAGAAATTTGTTCAGAAGGTATAGCTAGTGAGTGGGATAAAATGAAAGTGGGGTTTAAGAATTGGGTAGAAATACAAGAAAATATATATGGTTAAGGAGTAAGAGTTAGTCAGAGGGGCTGACAAAGGTTAATGTATTGCAGAATAAGAGGAATCGCACAGAACAAGAAGAGGTGGAACTGTAGAGTGCTAAAGAAAAAATAAGGGAGTATCTGAATAATATGCATGAGTTTAGAAAGATTGCTGTTAAATTGTTTTTTGATGGCAAGTCCACAGCACAAAAACTTTTAAGTACAACAAATTAGGCAACAGGAGGTAGAGAGGGTTATTGCCAAACTTAAGGAGCTTGTAACAAGAAAAATAACCAGAGAGGTATTAGAGAGATTTTGGAAATTTTATGAAAATTTGAATAAAGCAGAGAAATTTGGAGCTCAAGAAAAGCACAATGGAGATATTTATGGAAGATTTGTGTATGCCAAGGTAAGAGATAGATGCTCAAAAATTAACAGTTATGATAGTAGATGAGATAAAAATACTGACTTATATCAGTCTGCAGGAAAGTCTCCAGGAATAGATGGTGTTGTGGGAAGCCTGGAAGCTGTAAGGCAAGAACATTATAAAGAAGTGGAATATTTTAACGGTATTTTAAAAGGAGGGGAAGCACAGCATCTTGGAAGAAAGTTGTGGTGGCTGTAATACCTAAAGATGGCAAAGACCCATCAGTTCCAGCTTCGTGTAGGCCCATTTCAATTTTATATCGTGATTATAAAGTGCTTATATCTATAGTGGCTAAAAGAGTGGCAAAGGTGTTGCCAAAATTAATAGAAGTAGATCATTGTGGCGTTATGAAGGGGAGGAAAACATTTGACAAAATTAATATAACAATGTAAGAATGTACTGCTGCTGTTGGTGGATCTTTATGAGAGCATTCAACAGAGTCAGCTGGGATTTTATGAAAAGAACAGTGGAAGCATTTACATTCTCTGATACAATAATAAGGTTAATCAGGGGGATATATGAGGGATTGAAGGCAAATATTAAAGTGAGAGGGTTTCTCTCTGATAAGTTGTGTCAGAACAGAGGAAACGGGCAGGAGTGCCCCCTTTCTCCTTTTATTTGTATTATATTTAGAAACATTGGCAAATAAAATAAGGGACTCGGAAATTCAAGGATATAATTGGTATGGCAGTCAAAAAAAGTTGGCTTTATTCGCAGGCAATATTTGTACCTGAAGATAAAACCAGAAAACGGCAACTCAGTATTATGGAACACTGAGACAGTTTCAGGTCTTTTCAGGATACAAAGTTAATGAAGATAAAACTGTGTATTCCACTGATGAAGGCAGTTATGCCGAAACCGGTATGGAGGATTAAACTTTAATTACCTTCTACATGGCAGTATTTTGAGTTTTTTTGCCATATACACCTTAGTGCTGGCCATTGTGTTTTGTTCCAGATTCTTATCAACTAACCCAGCCTTCATACCCAAAGAAACTTCTGAACCCAGTCTTTTCAGTCCATCAGTGTGCCAGTATTCTTCCCTCAGTACCCCAGTAAAGGTGAATACAAACTATATTGCCTTTATATTCATATGTAACTAAGATTCTGCCTACACTTGACAAGAGACTCTTAAAGATAAAATGATCTGCTCTTTGACCACTTTCCTTGCAATAGATGGGGCCTCGAAATATATAGTTATATTGTCCATTGCCATCAGCTTATATTTACTTTTGCTGTGTCTCTAGTAACAAAGTATTTTGAGGAAACCCAAGGCCCATTTGACTACAGCTATGACTACATTATTACCTTTCTTCAGTAATTCTTCAGTAGATATTTCTGCTGCTGCAACATGGGCTTCAGTGCATATTTTTGCAAGACATTTTATGCAGAATGTGATCTTAATGCCTAGGTCTTCTTATGAGGCCACCATTCTGTGTGGCATTCTGTCATGACACTACTCAAGATATTTAGCTGGAGATTGCTTCAGCTTAAGTAGCTATTAGGACAATATGAGATATGAAAATTATGTCTTTGACCGTAACATCAGAACTTTCATGATCCATGTCTGTCCATGGCAGCAGACATTCCCTCTTTCCAAATTGTCAATATACATTCCTTCAGATAGGACTTGGGCGACAGTGATGTAATCGGACATCAATTGATGTCCTTCCATGATCACTGTTGCAGTATTAATAACCAATGAGGTGTCTCGCCAAGGATAACCGTAAGCCCAGTCAGCATACCAAACCCTAGTCACTTCACTAATGCCATAGGCCTGACATATGACCTTGCTTTATTAAACCCCTTCTGCTACATTTGGATTTTGGTACTTATTCAACTAATGTGCTGCTGAAGGAAGGCAGTGATGAGTTCCTCTTCTGCTAGCACAACCTTGCCAAACATCCACTCCATTGCTTGTTTAGAATGTTCTTTGGCAGACTTTGTTGGGTCTCATGCTCTGCATGGTATTTCCCCTTCTCCAAGCACTGTGGTCTCAACTGCAACTCTAGGAGTTTTAGCTCTTCCTGCTAGGCTGTTCTTTTTGACTTTACCCTTTGGATCTGGTTTATTTTGCCTTGGTGATTCACTTCTTGGGCTTTAACATACATGTATACATACACACGTGTATGTATATGTGTGTGTGTGTATATGTATATATATATATATATATATATATATATATATATGTGTGTGTGTGTATGTATGTGTATATATATATATATATATATATATATATATATGTGTGTGTGTGTATATATATATATATATATATATATATATATATATATATATATATATATATAATTTTTTAATCTATTTTTAACCTGGTCATTTTGTCTTTTTTAGGCATAAACCAGGAGGACTGTATGGTTGTGTCTTTCTCAGAGTCACACTGTACGCAAATAACTGGACATAATCAAACCATGTACTCTGGGCTTAGCATGCAGCTCATACCAGCTCAGAGCTTTAGCTTTCTCCACTAACTGCCAGATTGTGACCATAATAAAGGGTACTCTATGTTGAATATAATAACATTTTCTTAGATATCAGTTCATCTTTGAGAGTGAGTCTTTAGGGGCGGGGAGGGGGGCAGGAATGCCTTTATGCCATCTTTTTTTAGATGAGGTGTCCCTCCAGCCAGCTTTGTGTTTTGGAGTTTGTGTAAGCTGGGCAAGCATATACTAGTGGGCATTATGACCACTGTCAAAATCAGAAGTGATCAGCTAAATTCAAGAATATATGAAAAAGGCATAAGGCATTCTTTGAGGGTCATATGATGAGTTGTTCAGTCAGTAGGACTTGCAGCGTATCCAGATGGAGAAAAACAAACATTCCAGGTATGTTGGGTGAGTGGATCCCTTAGATGGAGATCTCCACCTCAAAGCATACAACAAACTCAAGAGTTTCTGCTTTATTCTCTACACTGACACACTAAAGTCCTTGGAAATGTTTTCATATCTAGTGAATACTTCAACATTTGTGTAATATCTTAAAACAGTAGATTATCTGATCATACCACTGTTGCAGTATGAACACCCTCATTCTTGTATTTTAGTTTTCTTTGTTCTCCTCCAACAATTTTACTTTTTATATGTGACATGTCAGCTGATGCCAGAATAAGAGAAGCATATCAATGGTATTACTGCCATTTACTGTGAACTTTTACATTTTTTTTCACTTGTTAAAAATCAAGACCGATAATGACGGACTTCATGGAAGAAAAGACAGTTTGTTATAATACTCTTTTATGTAAGTGTCTCCTGCCAAAACTGCTGTCTGATCCATGGATAATGCTATTTTATGGTAATTATTTCAATTTTATGTTCTTAATTGAATAGTGTTTTGTAAGGTTTTGCACTACCATTTCTTTTTGTTCCTCACAGATACTCAGAGTTCACTCATCCTCATGATAAAAAACATTGCACAAAAGTATCCCCAGGACTTGGAAAAGGCATTACAATCCTCTCCGGTTGAGGTTACAGGGAAAATCAATGTAGCTTTGACTGCATCTTGAGGTAAGAAAACAAGATATGAATGTTAACAGTACTGTAATATTATACAGTATGATATACTTTAATGTAATATACATGTACTATAGTTTTATAATTTTGCTTTTCTTAATTAATGTACAATTCATACAGGGCAGACCAACATGGATGGAGTCTCATCTAGTCTTGCATATGGATAGGAGTTTATCTATCAAGTTGTTACACTGCCCTTCCCCACATAACGCACATGAGCACTCAAGTTCATACCTCTCAACCATACTGTATTCTTCAGAATTTCCCGTTTTTGAGTCTAAAATAATGGGGTGCCAAGAATTCTCAAGCGGCCCCTTGAAATCATGATTTTATTTTAAATTTATTTACAATTTTAGTTAATGCCGATGTCATCAACGTGCAGGATGTGCATGATAAGGTCAGCATGCCTGACCCTGACTTTCGGAAGAGCTTTAAAAAAAAAAAAAAATCAGCCGTAATCATAGGTGCTCAAGACAACATTTGCTGCTGACACTGTGTTTATACATCACTTAACAGAAGCCTTTAATGAGCTACCTAGTAGCACACAGCATAAATCCCTCTGAACATGGCTATTATCTTTTCTGTCTCACTTGTACCCATTTTAATTTCATTTGTTTGAAGCCTGGTTATTTGGTACCCCTGGAAGATGAAACTTGTTGCCTCCTCAAAGTTAATTTGGACAATAAGGATTACATTGGTGCACACCCAACTACCCAAAGCGAAAACATTAATTTGTACAGATTACAATAGGTTATATGCTGCACAACTGGCTATTGCAGATGTATTATTTTTATAATATAATATTTAGCTTTCAAATGCAGGAACCTCCACTGACACCTGTTTTCAGCAAGTCATTTCTGTTGATCCAGCTTGGAGAGTAAATGCAGTCTATGGCAGGGAATGGGTGGAACTCTGGGAGCATGTGTGTACACTCAGATGGTATTTTTATACTACATTATCTATAAGAAGCAGCAGTCAGAATATCTTCAGTGAGGCTGTTCAACAGGTATGTGTTTTTTTATTTAGTAGCTTGACAGAGTTTCCATGCTTTAGCTACTACTTATAATGCTGGTTTTAATTAAACAGCACACAACAGAACTTGAAAGTTTGACCACAGAGCCATTGTTAACAGAACAAACTGCTCCACATGAAACATGGTTGCTGAAATTCATTAACTACTGGAAATGTCTTGTTTATACATGAGTTTTCAGAAGAGGAAAAATACTTCCATCCCAGTTTACAAGTATGCTTTTTCAGTTTCAGTCAGGACTCCTGCACATGTCTTGATCCTGATGTCACTGTTCATAGGTTGGTACTAGGCTATCGGCCCTAGGGCCTATACAAGCCTAGCCATAACAATGCCCTGGATATTTCTTCCCACAATGTTTACTTCACTGGAGCCCTGTCTAGCAGGGTGACTGACGTGATCCCCGGGGTGAATTTCCTATCTCCCACCTAATCGCCAAGGTTCGTTTTGAAGAGGGCCAAGGAGGCACTCTGCTTGACATGTATGGGCAATCTGTTCCAGAGTATGGGGAGTCTCTGGGTCAGGAACCTATCACTCCAGCATGTTTTGTTCATTTTGATGACTAGGTTTAGATCCCTGGAGCATGTGGCTCTGAGGGATTGGTTTTTTTTTTAAGTGGAGCATGTCCAACAGCTCAGGGTTTTACATGGCCTTGTATGTTAAGCAGAGAATGCCTCTGAGTAGACGATATGCCACAGAGTATAGCTGGAGTTTTTTTTAGACTGTCATTATAGGCCGTCTGCTTTAGGCCTGTGATTCTTTTAGTGAAGTATTTCTGCGGCCTTTCCAGTTGTTGCAGATGTCTTGTGAGGTGCATACCAAACTGGGCGTTGTACTCTATAATGGGTCTAATGAGGGATGAGTACAGTGGGACAATGACCTCTTTTTTTTTCTGGATGAAAGGCCCTTAATGATGAGGTGTACCACACAGAAGGATTTCCTGACTGTTGTGGCGATGTGGTTATTGAAGGTGAGACCACTGTCCACCTGTGTCCCTAAGTCTCTTATCACACTTTCAGTGTGTAGTGTACTGCCACCTATGTGGTAATTCATGGGTACATGTTTTTTCTCAAAGGGGATAACTGTACATTTCTTGGCATTAAGCTTGAGCCCATGGCTCTGGCACCAAGCATCTGTTTCTGTAAGGCCGTTTTGTAGAATATCCACATCATTTGGGGATTCAATAATGGCTCCCAGTTTGCAGTCATCTGCGAACTTTGTTAGCCAGAGTCCCTTAGTGTTGGCCTGTACTTTAGAGAAGTAGATGCCAAAAAAGAGCAGTCCCAGGACTGAACCCTGAGGTACTCCACTTGTCACTTGCCTGGAGCTGGATTTGGAGTCAGCTACTTTTACAGTCTGAGTTCTGTCAGTAAGCCAATTGGCAACTCATCGAGTGACGTAGGGATTTAAGCCCAGTTTAGTAAGTTTATCTATGATTCCAGAGTGGGGGATGGTGTCAAAGGCCTTGGTGAGGTCCAGACAGGCTATGTGGACCGCCTTACCCTCGTCCACAGCTCTGGAGACTGATTCAGAGAAGTCAGTCAGGCTCAGGAGACGAGATCGGCCCTTCACGAACCCAAACTCTGTGGGGTCCAGTGTTTGAAGGTTGCCAATGTCTTTGTTTAGAAGTTCCATGATGATGCGTTCCATGCCCTTGCAGATCAGGCTCGTCAGACTGATGGGACGGTAGTTCCCTGGATCCAAGGTGGATCCCCCCTTGTGGAGTGGGATAACTGTAGATGTGCGCCACTCAGTGGGCATGAAGCCTGAGGTGAGGCTATGATTAAACATAACACTTTGGTGAGATGCCAGTTCATTTTGTAGTTCATGTAGTACACAGCCTGGGATGTCATTTGGCCCCATGGATGCTGTATTCTTAGCTTTGGAGAGTGTGGTTTCTACCTGTATGGCCGTGATTACCAGAATTTGGCAATCTTTTGGTTATAGTGTTTATAGGTATCCAACAGAACAAGTGATTTGCCAAAAACAGGCGTATGTGGGGGTCCCTGCATTCGAAAGTTAAATATTTTGTTTCAGTCTGGATTTGCCTAGGAGGAAGGGTAATCAGTGGAGGCCCCTCTCCAGTCCCCTGGCTTACTGGCAGGCAGCATGCTCTGTAAGCAGAAGCCACTGAGGCTGGCTGTAAAGGCACTGAGCTTATCCTTAGAAAGGACTCCAAAACCCAGTCCTTCAACAGCAATGTTTTTCAATTGCTGTGTTTTATTTAAGTGGGTGTAGCTGCACAACTAATACAGCAACTCCAGGTTATAATAACCAGAACGATGTTCTGTGAAGACTCGGTGTGATAGCTGGACTGCAGGAGATTCTTTTTTGAAAGCTGCAGTCAATGTTTTGCCAGATGATATGACCGGATTTAGTACTGAAGAGAATGGCAACAGAGGGATTCCCGGAGAGAGGATTACCAACAAGAAGATGGGAAGGAGTGTTGTCACCCTACACGGAATGCAAGTTTCAGCAAAAGAATTCAGAAAAGCATCTCCCAGAAGATCAAGCTAGATTCTGATCGAGCGTGTGGTGTGAGTGGACAGTGTTTACACTGTAACTTCATGTTGCTGCTGCATAATGTTATTAACGTTACAAACCTTTAAATATAGGCCGTTTACTTGGCACACAAGTTGGCGCCTCAGTGCAGTGTTGTTGCAATAATGGTTTTGTAGTTAGTTTTCAGGGAGAAACTTTACTGGAAAAGCATTAATGATCTGAAGATTAAAGTCACTAAATAATGACGTGCATTTTAGTTCATATCCTTCAGAAAATGCATGGTACTAACACAATGAATGAAATGAATAAATTAATTGGGTTAAACTATGACCAGCTCTGACTGAGCTTTTTTTTAATGTGCTGGTGGATGCTAATAGGTCAGGAAGCAACTATATGTAAAAAGCTGTTATGTTTGCTCTTCTTGGTGCCCTGCCAGTGTAACTTTACATTGCTGACATATTTGACATGCTGCTGCTTCATATTATTGATGCTATGAGGAACTGCATCCTAGTGTGAAGTCCCCGAAGTGGTTTCTCATCATGGCATTCATGAAATACATCAAGCTAATTTCCCCAGCTTGACTTATCATTGTCATGTAATTTGTCCAGTGATGAGGTTGGGTACAGCTCTCTCACTTGGCAGTCACAAACCTTGTTACTCTAGCAACTTTCTAAGTTTATAACAGCAATATTTAAAATGTGTCACTATTTTTGGACCTTTGTCCCCCTATCATATCAGGCTTTTCCAGATTTCTTGCGCTAAGACTGAGGTTGAGAGCTATGGCTGCATGTGTGGGTATTGTAGCTTATTCAGCTGAACTGGTCGGGTCTGCAGTTGTAATACAAGTGAAAGAAATAATTTCCTTTGCAAGGGCTACTTCAAGTAATAAGTTATAGAAGCATGCCATGTGTTTGTGGTCAGAATGAATCGTAAGTGTAAAAAAAAAAAAAACTAGGTGAAGTTGGTGCTGGCCCAGTTTGGATGATACAGTTTGCAGACAGCTTTGCTCGGCAGTTACAATGCACAGCCAAGTGTACTGTTTTTGAAAGCCGGCTAGATTTTAATGTTTTTGCTTTGTTGCTCTCAAATGAGGTACACTTGAATAGGTGTATTTGTACTTTCTGTAAACTGTGTGTTTTATTTGACATACTTTACGGTGACTTCAGATGCTGTTACAGTTTGAAACATAATTTTTATATGAATTTTATTTAGTATACTTCCTAACTGTCTCAAAGTGAGCTGACATGTTTGCTTTTGTTGATCATATTCTGTCAAGTAAACAGTGTTGCAAAATAGGGGGTCTTGAACATTTGGTAGCTGTTAAAATTAGATAGTAATGCTAGATGGAGATGAGGGAGTATGCAATGCATTCTAGTGTTGGTGTATCACAATTCCATTGGAGTGGGTGGGGTTACTTAATTATGTATGCACATTTTTTGTTAATTAGCATCCTAATTTTTGGCCAGTTTTAACTCCTTTTCATGGACCTTTGTCCAGATTTGTGATGTTTCCAGGTTGAGAGGTATGCTCAAGTTTCATATGCATTTTTTGCCAGAGTTTATCTAAACAATCCTGTCTTGGTTTATGATTTCCTGTGGAGCTTCCTGGAAAGAGAAGTTTTATTTGAATTTGTATTTTATTTCTTACCAGTTTTTCACTGTTTATAGGAAGGAAAGGGATAGCTTGTAGACTTGAAGATTTACTTTGATTTATATTTTGTTTTACCTTTGTTGTTTGTGTGATTCTTCTCATAGAAGTTGATAAAGGTAACTGATTTTGATTATTCTTTTCTTTCATAGTTTTTTATTAATTTGAAGCCGAATATGGATTCTTCTTGTATAGTGTAATAAATGCTATGTATATTTAAAGGCGGCACCTAATACTGGTGATCAGTGTTCCCCATATCAAAAGTTGGATGATTTGTTTACCATTATTAGTAGCAAATCTAGACATACTGATGACGATTGCACTTGTGCAATAAGCAGAGCTTGGGGAACTGTTACGTATATTAATGACTGGACTGATGAGCTAAATAATGTTAGGCAATGTGCAAATAGAACGCATTTAGGGACGGATGGGTCTATTTTCTGTAAAGATCACTCAACCTCTATTAAGCAGGACAATGCAATTGACAACTTTGGAATTCTGAATACAAGTTTTCAGCAATCTGAGGATTCAATGTTTAGAAGGAAATAAAAAGAAAGAAAGGAAGAAGTTCCCAATAAAAATAAGGAAGAAAAAAAACTGATAAATGTCTGTAAAGTAAAGAGAATACATACAAAAAAGAACACTGCTTTATGTACCATACAGATTACAGGGAATGATAACATTTTTCTGTCAGAAAAACTTCAATCTGCAGAAAAAGGCAGCATTTTTCCAAAAGAGAAGGTAGAAAAGAGGCAAGGGGCACATGAAAAAGAAGAAAACAGAACGTGGAAGGCTAGAAGAACATTACTGTAAGAAAAAAGATGAGAAAGGCAGACACTGACAACATGGGTTAAGCTGTGAATGCACAGTTAGCTGGATGAGAATTCTTTGCTTGCAAATGTAATACACTGAAAACAGTGAGATCAATAAGGCTAATGGTGATAAAGATCATTCTTTTGTAACAATTGATAGAGCAGACATTATTAAATTAGAAGATTCTTTAGATCTGGTCAGAAAAGATATTCTTGTAATTGGAGATTAAATTATTAGAGGCAAGGATGTATTTGCAGAGAAGATAATAAACCTCAAATAGTGTAATGCTTGCCAGGAGCAAAAATAGAGGATGAGACAAGCCTTAGAACACCTTAATGTAAGGCAGTATGGATCTGTTATTCATATCGGTACAAATCTCCTCTACAAGGACTCCGACTGTTAGTAGAGAACTTAGCCCTTTTAGATAGTATAGCTTGTACTGGTGTTATGACATATTTTCCACAAATCGGATATAGGAAGGAGAGTGTTCACTGTGAATAAAAAGATTTGGGGTAAATACCTACATGAAAAATGTCCCATTTTAAAAAAATGGAAATGTGTAGAGCATTTGAGCCTAATTTGGGGCACACGTGTTCAGACAGGATGGCATGCATTTGTCAAGATCATGGAAGAGAATTTTTGCAACAGATATTTTGCAATATTTGACAAACAGGATTTTTGCCAGGACAGAAATTTAACAGTTTATAGATAGCAACATTTGATGCATCTTTGGTTGTTAATGACTAGGAACATTAATAATAGTTTTTTATTGGAAAATTTACTACGTTCCCACAAGATTGATGTTGTTTGTGAAATATGGTTCTGTCAGGGTGTAAATGTTTTTACTTTAACAGACATTCTAATAAAAATCAGGTGGAGGCGTTATGATTGTGATTAAAGCTAGTTATAAGAACAGTGATTATTACATGTTAAATAACACCAGTACTATAGATTGTGTAACTGTGATGATAAAGACAATATATAGCAATTGTTGGAGAGTGTAGACCACCAAAGTTAAGTGCTGATGACATAGAATAATTTGTACATTTCTTGGTGAAACACAGGAGGAATGAATAAAAGTGGCTGGTGACTTAAATTTGCTAGAAACAGATTAGAATAATATTGATTCAACAACATTAGTAAGGAAATTATTCCCAACATATGCTCAGGAGCAAGAATTGCTTCAGACTGAAAAAGAAGTATCTGGAAACGGAATATACTACACATTGTGTTCCCAAAGAAGTGAGTGTTCATGTCAAGTTTTACCACAGTTGATATGCAGTGATCATGGGGTTATGAAGGTTCATTTGTTGCTAGATAATTTTGCCAAACTGAAATCTAAACCAATGCACAGAAGATTAATTACAGATTATATGGAAGCAAAACAGTCACTATGTAGAACTAATTGGAGTGATGCATTCAGTGTAAGAATTGCAGAAAGAATGTGGAAAGTTTTGAAAGAGAAATTGAGTGTAAAAAAAAAAAATGTTTAACATCAAGATCTAGGCATACAATGTCAGGGTGATTTTTTTCCATAAGAACAGGATGCTCAATTGAGGTGAGAGAGAAAAAATATAACAGATGGAAAAGAAGTCAGACTACAACTTTGAAAACTGAAATAAACAAGCTGGGCAAACAGATGAAGCATAGTGTGAGAAAAGATAAAAAAAAAATTGAAGAAAATGTATATAAGTATAGTGAGCATAATAGGAAAACGTTTTATAGGCAAGACGTGGAAGGCGTAAAGACATACAAATAAATAAACTCTGTGTAGATTCTAAAAATGTATTATCAGACACAGCAGATTATGGATGTGTTTACAAAATCTTATGCAAAGCAGTTTGGCTCCACAAAGGAAGTGATGAGTTCTAGTGACATCTAGGGAAACCTCAGATACTGGAATCAAATTAGATTATATTGAAAATGAGCTATGTAAACTGGATTCAAACAAAGCACAGGGAGAAGATGGAATTAGTAATAATGACCAGAGAACACTTCAGCAAGAACTTGTAATACAATTATATTTATTATTTACTGGATCATATAAGTATGGCGAGATTCCTCAAGGTTGGAGACGTGCATATTAAACCTGTCTGTCCCTTAAGTCTACTTTCATGTTGTGGAAAAATAATGGAGAGGGTAATATTGGATAAGTTACTGTCATAATTGGAAAGGTTGGGACTTGAAACCATATATCAGCATGCATATTTTAAATATACCTATTACCACCTGTAACATGATGTTCTGTAACAATCTAATAACTATGAATGAAAAATTGTGCTGTGATTTATGTAGATTTAACTTCAGCATTTGAAAGGGTCATACACAAAACACTGATCAGTAAATTAAAACAACTAGGTATAGATTTATCTTGATAAGATGGATATAGCTTCATATCTTGCACATAGGGCATAGCAAGTATCATACAGCAATTGGAGGAGTGAAATTCTTGGTTGCAGTCAGGGTATCCCACAGGGCTCTGTCCTTACTTGTTTAGAGTGCATCTTACAGACCTGTCGATTTCATCTTAGGTGTGTATTATTATCTTATTTGTGACAGACTAGTACCAGTAAGAGTGAAAGGGAAGGTCTACAAGAGGATAGTGAGACTAGCTGTATTATATGGGTTAGAGACAGTGGCATTGACAAAAAGGCAGGAGTCAGAGCTTGACGTGGCAGAGTTGAAGATGTTAAGATTTGCACTGGGTGTGACGAGGATGGACAGGATTAGGAATAAGTATATTAGAGGGTCAGCCCAGGTTGGAAGGTTTGGAGACAAAGCCAGAGAGGCAAGATTACGTTGGTTTGGATATGTACTGAGGAGGGATGCAGAGTATATTGGGAAAAAGATGCTAAGGATGAAGCTGCCAGGCAACAGGAAAAGAGGAAGGCCTAAGATAAGGTTTATGGATTTGGTGAGAAAGGACATGCAGGTGGTTGGTGTGACAGAGCAAGATGCAGTGGACAGGAAGAAATGGAAACAGTTGATCTGCTGTGGCGACCCCTGACAGGAGCAGCCGAAAGAAGATGGTGTATGTATGTATATATATATATATATATATATATATATATATATATATGTATATGTATGTATATATATATATATATATATATATATATATATATATGTATATGTATATGCGAATATAAAATGGAAAACTATCACAGCTATTAAGTTTTGAAAAAAAGGCATACAGGGTGACGAGAAAAAATATCTAAGAGCTTGTGAAAAGATGATAGAAACTTCTTCTTCTTTCGGCTGCGCCTGTTAGGGGTTGCCACAGCAGATCAACTCTTTCCATTTCCTCCTGTCCTCTGCATCTTGCTCTGTCACACCAACCACCTGCATATCCTCTCTCACCACATCCATAAACCTTATCTTAGGCCTTCCTCTTTTCCTGTTACCTGGCAGCTTCATCCTTAGCATCTTTTTCCCAATATACTCTGCATCCCTCCTCACCACATGTCCAAACCAACGTAATCTTGCCTCTCTGGCTTTTTCTCCAAACCTTCCAACCTGGGATGACCCTCTAATATACTTATTCCTAATCCTGTCCATCCTCGTCAAACCCAGTGCAAATCTTAACATCTTCAACTCTGCCATGTCAAGCTCTGACTCCTGCCTTTTTGTCAATGCCACTGTCTCCAACCTGTATAACATAGCTGGTCTCACTACCCTCTTGTAGACCTTCCCTTTCACTCTTACTGGTACTCGTCTGTCACAAATTACTCCTGACACTCTTCTCCACCCATTCCATCCTGCCTGTACTCTCTTCTTCACCTCTCTTCCACACTCACCATTACTCTGAACTGTTGATCCCAAGTACTTAAACTCATTCACCTTCACCACCTCTACTCCCTGTATCCTCACCATTCCTCTATCCTTCCTCTCATTCACACACATATATTCTGTCTTAGTCCTGCTGACCTTCATTCCTCTTCTCTCTAGATCATATCTCCTCCTCTCCAGGGTCTCCTCCACCTGTTCCCTACTCTCACTACAGATCACAATGTCTGCAAATATCATAGTCCACGGGGACTCCTGTCTGATCTCTTCTGTCAACCTGTCCATCACCATTGCAAATAAGAAAGGGTTCAGAGCTGATCCTTGATGTAATCCCACCTCCACCTTAAACGCATCCGTCACTCCCACCGCAGACCTCACCGCTGTCACACTACCCTCGTACATATCTTGTGCCACTCTTACATACTTTCTGACACTCCCAACTTCCTCATACCATACCACATCTCCTCTCTAGGCACCCTGTCATATGCTTTCTCTAAATCCACAAAGACACAATGCAACTCCTTCTGACCTTCTCTGTACTTCTCCATCATCAACACTCTCAGAGCAAACATCGCATCTGTAGTGCTCTTTCCTGGCATGAAACCATACTGCTGATCACTAATCATCACCTCCCTTCTTAACCTAGCTTTCACTACTCTTTCCCATAACTTGTGCTGTGACTGATCAGTTTAATCCCTCTGTAGTTACTACAGCTCTGCACATCACCCTTATTCTTAAAAATCGGTACCAAAACACTTTTTCTCCATTCCTCAGGCATCCTCTCACTTTCCAAGATTTCATTAAACAATCTAGTTAAAAACTCCACTGCCATTTCACCTAAACACCTCCATGCTTCGACAGGTATGTCATCTGGACCAACAGCCTTTCCATTCTTCATCCTCTTCATAGCTATCCTTACTTCCTTCTTGCTAATCCACTGCACTTCATGATTCACTATCCGCACATCATCCAACCTTCTCTCCCTCTCATTCTCTTCATTCATCAACCCCTCAAAGTACTCTTTCCATCTGCTCAACACACACTCCTCGCTTGTGAGTACGTTTCCCTCATTATCCTTTATCACCCTTACCTGCTGCACATCTTTACTAGCTCTGTCCCTCTGTCTAGCCCAATCGGTACAGGTCCTTTTCTCCCTCCATAGTGTCCAACCTTTTATACAACTCTTCATACACCTTATCCTTCGCAAACCTCTCTCTTTGTCATGCACCTCATCTCCTTATACTCTTGTCTACTTTCTTCATCTCTTTGACAATCCCACTTCTTCGCCAACCTCTTTTTCTGTATACTCTCCTGTACTTCTTTATTCCACCACCAGGTCTCCTTGTCCTCCTTCCTCTTTTCAGATGTCACCAAGCACCCTTCTAGCCATCTCTCTTACTAGCTCTGCTGTAGTTGCCCAGCTATTCGGTAACTCTTCACTGCCACCCAGTGCCTGTCTTAACTCTTCCCTGAACATCACCTCACAATTACCAGTTTTCAGTTTCCACCATTTGATCCTTGGTGCTGCCCTCACACTCGTCCTCCTCTTCTTGATCACCAATGTCATCCTACAAACCACCATCCTATGCTGCCTAACTACACTTTCCCCTTACAGTCTCCAATCTCCTTCAGATTGGCCTTTCTACATAAGATATAATCCACCTATGTGCATCTTCCTCCACTCTTGTATGTCACCCTATGCTCCTCCCTCCTGTTAAAATAAGTATTCATCACAGCCATGTCCATCCTTTTCACAAAATCCACTACCATCTGACCTTCTGCATTCCTTTGCTTAACACCATACTTACCCATCACTTCCTCGTCCCCTCTGTTCCCTTCACCAACATGCCCATTGAAATCTGCTCCAATCACCAGTCTCTCACCCTTGGGTAGAGTCATCACCACTTCATCCAACTCGCTCCAAAATTTTTCTTTCTCATCCATCGCACACCCAACTTGTGGAGCATATGCACTAACAACATTCATCATTACACCATCAATTTCCAGCTTCATAAACATTACTCTATCCAACACTCTCTTCACCTCCAAAACACTCTTAGCATACTCTTCCTTCAGGATAATGCCTATGCCATTTCTCCTCCCATCCACACCATGATAAAACAATTTGAAACCGTCTCCGATACACTTAGCCTTGCTCCCCTTCCATTTGGTCTCATGCACACACAATATACCAACCGTCCTTCGGTTCATCATATCAGCTAGCTCCCTCCCTATACCAGTCATACTGCCAACATTCAAAGTTCCGACACTCACTATCCCAGTCCTAGCCCTTACCTGCCTTCGGGCATGCCTTCCACACTAATGATGTAAAAAAGGCAAAACAGTAATTTAATGGGCACACGCACAAATATTAGAGCCTAAAGAAGCATGAGACACACTGAATATCATATATATTTGGAATGAAGACTGAAATACTAAATGGAAAGTGTTTTAAATAATCTAGCATCTCATTTTGAATGTATATATGTATAATAACTATATGAATAGACTCTGAAAAAGGCTATGCTTGATCATAAATGAATCTAAATGGACAAACCAGAATATAAGTTGTAAAAACTACTGCTTTATTAGAGCGTTGATGTAAACCTAAAGATTGAACTATCAATTTATATATATATCTGTATTGAAACATGTACTCTGTGTATTAATTGTATGAATGTTCTATTGTAAAAATGATATGAATTGTACTGAATATGCATTGCATTATGTAAATTAACTCGAACTTTAAGGTGTTTGTAATAGAGATTACTAATTATTACAAAGCTCTCTACATTTTGATATACGCTGAATTTAAAATACAACAATTACAACATATCACAGAAGTGATTAGGTAAGGAGTTATTAGAAGTATATAGTTATGTTAGCGAGACTGCCTGGGTAGTTAAACTTTTCAGGTAAGTGGTATTATACCTCATGTTGTTGATTTCAGGATGTATATTTAAAATACTTTTAAGATTACTGCGTTACTTGGAATATTGGTGCCTCTTGAAAAGCTGCATAAACTATTAATTTATTATAAAGTAAACTCCTCTTCAATAATATGTTCAAAAGACATGCAAGTATACATTTATATAACACAAGACCCATATTAAAATATGAAGTGTTAGTCGATTAATGTCAGTAGTTTAAATAACAAAATTAAAATAAGTTTATTCAAATATATAAATTTACATATTCCACACTTGGTATTCCTTAAAGAAGCACATCTTTTAGAAGAGGATAAGGGCAAATTAAATTCTAATCACTACATTTTATTGGCAAGTTCTTATTAAACAAAAAAGGAGTAGTAGCTATATTACTGAAAAATTATTTGATTGCATCTAAAATAATAGATACTTATCAGGATACCTCATGAATGTTTTGTTTCGTATCAATTGAAATAAATAGAAAAATGTATGCATTGGTAAATATATACTGGATCCTAGGAGTTGGAATAAATGCAGTATACCAGCATCTAGAGGAAATAATACACCATACAAAAGGTAGCCTAATACTGGCTGGAGATTTTAACTGTATTGTGGATGAATAAGATACAGATACAAAAAGTAAAAAGGAAAAGTCATCTGCTTCAAGAGCTCTAAAAAAAAAGTTCATAGATACAGCAATAGTTAATACATTTGCAGATCCAAACTCATTATTGTTTTTACCTTTTACTGACATAAGACATAAAACTAACTCTAGAATAGGTAGAGTATACATATCAAACGATTTAATAAAAAAAAGAATAATTTAAATTTATAACCTGTCCCTTCTCAGACCATAATACATTAATATTTGAATTAAAACTTGAAGCCATACAATCAATACCTATTACCAGAATACCAGCATATATAATAAAACTAAAAGATTTTAAAGAATTCTATGTAAAAGAAATAAATACAACCAAAGATGTCACTGAAATTTGCATATGGGATTCTTTAAAAGCATATATATATATATATATATATATATATATATATATATATATATATATATATATATATATATATATAGAGAGAGAGAGAAAGAGAGTAAGATAATATGGTATATCCGTAAAATAAAAACATGGAATTAAAGGTATGATATAATTACAAAACAAAGTGGATAAAATCAAACTGGAAATAAAAATGGAAAGACTGAATTAATATCAGAATTTGTTCAAATTGATAATAAATTTACTGAAATACTTCACCATAAAACTAAAATTAATTTAGAAAATATTAAACTTACATTCCATGAATCCTAATAAGCAAAGACAATCAGCAAACAGAACTAAAAAAATAATTAAATCAAGCAAATAAAAGAAATCTATAATCCTAATACTAAGAAAAAAGGTACTGATATATACTTGAAGCTTTTAGATCCCATTATAATACTACAAATATTCTAACATTCATACTAGGTTAACACAGGAACAAATAGAAAATATGAATAAACCAATTAAAATTACAGAATTAAAATCACAAATTAGCAAACTTAAAAAAAATAAAGCTCTGGGACCAGATAATATATTGCCAGAAATGTATAAATTAATGTCAAAACAATCCTTATCTTTACTGTTAAATAGTATACACTACAGTCAAAGAAGACATAATCATACCCCCATCATGAAAATATTCATTAATATCCCCAGTAATAAAACCAAGGAAAGAGGATAGATTTTATAAATCATATAGACCCATAACATTGCTAAACAAAGACTATAAAATATTATGGCAATCTTTGCAAACAGAAGTAAACATTTCCTCCCCATATTAATACATGAAGATCAAACTAGGTTTATAAAAGGAAAAAATACTTATGCTAATATTAAAAGAATATTATTAATTGATCATAATAAAATCCTAGCGATAGATATGACTATAATTTCACTAGATATAGACAGCACCTTCTCTGTTAACTGGAATTATTTATACTTGACACGTGAGTATAAACTCCTGCAGGGCTTTTCAAACCTCATCCTTATAGGAAATTCCCGAGCTTATGTCAAATTAGGATCTCATAGATCAAGACCTGTTAATTTCATGAAAGAAGCTAAGCAAGGTTGTCCCTTATTATCTCTCTTATTTGCACTTTTGATAGAACCCTTTGCAAATATTATCGGATTAAACCCTAAAAATAAAGGTATAAAAATAACTAAAAACACTAAGTTTAAAACTCCAAATATTTGCAGATGACATACTTTTGATATTAGCTGA
>NC_056750.1:653145951-653263451 GCF_019279795.1 Protopterus annectens
TTCACGTTGAAAAAAATCTTCAACACGTGAAAACAATAGGTCGTTAGGCCTAATCCAATATGTGGTGGTAATAAAACTTGAAAAAAGAACTTGTACTAAAGAAAAATATTACAAATAAGGGGCGAAGCCCGCACCTTCTGCCCCTTGGTGTAGAGTGGACTCAACTGGTCAAGTTATAGAGGGTAAATATTGTGTGTCATAGTCCAATTGATCAAGATACAACTTACAGAGGTGGTCAATATATATAGTGGTCAGTCTTCCATTGAGTCCATGTGGTGCATGTCTGGTGTATGAAAATTAGGTCAACTTAAGGAGGTGATCAATGTAAGGAGGTGGTCAACTATGCAGGTTCTACTGTGTGTGTGTGTGTGTGTGTGTGCGTGTGTGTGTGTGTGTGTGTGTGTGTGTGTGTGTGTGTATATATATATATATATATATATATATGTATATATGTATGTGTGTGTGTATCTACCTGTATAGCAAGAGAGTTTTCTCTCTGGTAAAATGTATAGGATTTTGACAACCAAACAGTGCCAACTCAGTATAGTATGCCATTTTTGTGCTTTGCATTGTGATCAGAACTTCATATTACTCCCCAACAGAAACATAGTATAATGTAGTATGTTAGAATGTTATAGTGAAGACCAATGAACCAACTCCAGCGCTATTGTGTAAAAGTCCTTGTATCAGAATGATCAGATGTTAAAAAAAAAAAAAAAAGTCTTACAACTGCTGTTCTCTCATCAGGAAGTTGTATAGGGCACCTGAGCTTGTAATGTGAATGTACCGCTTTACGTACTTGAAAGAAAAGCAACAGTCATCCCTCTGCATAAAGGGAGACCATCAACAGACCTACAAAGTTGCAGACCCATAAGCTTCACTAGCCTTATATGCAAGGCCATGGGAAGAATAATCATCGTCCTGTTAAATAATCACGTAGGAAACCTCCAGCCACCATGTCTGCTTAATCTTGTGGACTTTTGAGAAAGTCACTAAGGACATAGATTATGTAAAACAGTACTGTCTAATAAGAAACATCTTTATTAAAATATCACTTATGATGTAGGCAATCATACATTTATGTAAATGAAAACAAACCATATTGACATAATCCCAGCTGCAAGCATTTTACATCACAAGTCATATTGACATAATCCTGGTTGCAAACATTATACATCACTTATCTACCCAATCATTGTCAGCAAACATTACATAGCTCATTCAAGTCCTTATTTTAAGCCTCATTCCTCCCCTGGATGTATTGTTCCCACGGTTTCTATTTTTTTCCTGTGTAATTTGCTCCTACCTCTTTTTTAAAGGTCCAAATTCCAGTTTTTTTATCTCAGTTTCTATATTCATTACCTCTAGTACAGTGGGTTTTGACTTCAGTTTCCATTTTCTAGTAATTCCTTTTTTAGCAACCACCATAATTAGATTCAGCAAGACATTACTGTGTCTAGACAATTCTGATTGTGTATCGTAGCTCAGAAGAATCATTTCCCTAGTAACACCAATTTGCTCACTGCATATCTGACAGAGTAGTCTGCAGGGAATATTTTAAGTCTGCCAACTCATTACACTCCCAGAAAACATGTTCCCAGTTACCTCTTTCTTCCCCATCACACCACCTACATTTGCTGTATATGTGAGGAAAACTTCTCTGGAGTCGACTTGGGGTATAAAATTATCTATGTAAACATTTCCAAGCAAAAACCCTAAATCTTCTAGATTTTGTTGCATATTTGGGAGACGTGCATATATCCCCTCATTCTTTCTTTGTGAACTGTATATCCAGTCTCTCTTCCAATCCTTTTTAACTTCCTCTGATTATAGTTATCGTGCAGTATTTTATATATTCTATGAATTATTCCTTTTTTAACGGTAGCTTCTGCTCTAGATTGTACTAAAACTCTACCAGTGCTGTTCCTTCATTTAGGACCCCCCCCCCTCCCGTTTCTTTCTCTTTGCCTATATTCTTATATCAAGTCCTTGAAAGGGAATGCTATCTCTAACCTGCAGTTCAAATAAATTCTTAGCACTTTCCCATTCTCTTACCTTTACCTCTCTAGTTATTTTCTCCCATTACCTTAGTTTCTTTGCCAGCATATTTCCCAACCGTACCGAATTACTCGTTTTTTACCGAGTTTTGAGGTCCAAATAATGGGGTGCAATGATTCCAGAGCTGCACCCCTTAATTTCTGAATTTCCCAGCTGTTTTTATTTGAATTTTTTCCTGGCTTTTTGAGCTGACATCATCACATGCGCCAGCCAGCCAGCCTGTCGGAATTTAGCTCAAGCAATAATGTGAGTTAATGTCCGGCCAGCTGCAAGGGAATGGAACTCCTGTTTAAGCTGAAGGAACAAGCCGAAGGAATAGGAATCCGGCCAGCCGCAAAGGAACTATTTAAGCTGGAAGAACAAGCAGAGGGAATTTAACAGTGGTTTCCAAGAACAGAGCGAGGGCCCACACTAGCTGCAGAGGTAATGATGAGAAATGTTAATGCAGAGTTAAGTTCCTTAGCTTTGGTAATGATTATGAGAGTTAAGTTCCTTAGCTTTCCAATAGAGGTAATGATGAGAAATTCTTTAGCTTTCCAGTGCTGTGCTGTTAATTAATGTAGAGTTAAGTTCCTCCAATGCTGTTAATGCAGAGTTAAGTTTCCTTAGCTTTCCAAGTGTGTATGCTGATGCGGTAATGATGATGAGAAATTCCTTAACTTTCTGATGCTGTTAATGCAGAGTTGTGTGTGTGTGTGTGTGTGTGTGTGTGTGTGTGTGTGTGTGTATAAAATGCCTCTGGTGAATATACCTGGTTGCTAGAGGTACTCGGGCTCAAACCCTGTACCTTGGGTACAGGTAACAAGAGCCTAAAGTCCCTACCCACCACCACTTCCACATTTATGCCTCATAAAATCTGTGGTTTTCAGGATATTTGTGGCAAATCAGTGAAGGATTTAATTCACTAAATAATGACAGGCATTTGAATTTCAGACTTCATATTCTTCAGAAAATAAATGGTAACACAAAAACTAGCAATTTTCTAAGATTATAAGATCAGTATTTGAATGTTTATTCCTGTTTTTGGGGCTGTATTCCCCCATTATTGGCTTTGTCCAGTTTTATTTTTGTGCTAAGAGGTTGAGAGCTATGGTGGGAAGTGAGAACTGAATTCTGTATTCCCCATTATTGGCTTTGACCAGGTTCTTTGTGCTATGAGGTTGAAGCTATGGTGAGAAGTGAGAGCTGAATTCACTAAATGATAGCCATTTAAGTTTCAGTCTTCCTGTCTTTCAGGAAACTGCTGATTTGGCATAGTGGTATGTTGCTCTAACCGTATTGCACAGGGTCCTGGGTACAAGACTTGCTAGTGAAATGTATGCTGGATTCACATTTTATTCTAGCAGCTTTCCAAAATTATACAAGCAATGTTTAAAATGTATCCCTGGTTTTGGGGCTTTTGTCCCCTCCCCAATACATTTTGGCTTTTTCCAGATTTCTTGTGCTGCAAAGTTGAGAGATACAGTTGGGGTTCAAGTGGATTTTACAAGGAGCTGAGAACTTCAGGGGAAGAGAAGTTTAGTGTTGCTTAAGCTGAGTCTGCTTGCATTGTTAATAGGATAACAGGTTAAATACTTCCTTTTGATGCTGAAGGCTGTGGGTTCTACTCCCACAGTATGTAGTTGCATTGCTGGTGCTGTACTGTGTTGTACTTTTAAAGGGGGTGGGTGTAACAAGTCAAGGGCATAGCTACAATTACAACAGAAGAGAGAAAATGTCATGCACAAGGGCATTTGTGCCTCAGTGGAAAGTGCAAAAATATCATTAACCCAAATTCAGCAACAGAAAATCAGAATTATTATGTTCTGTGCTGCATTATAAGAAAATATTTTTAAACAAGTACAGTAACATATTACATTTTCCAGCATTCAAGATAACACATTTTTCCACTGCAGACAATGGAGAAGCAAGAATGGCCAGTTAGCAGCACCTGGATTACAATGATAGTTTTGATGCTTCAGGATGAATGTAGGAGAGGGTCTGTCGGTTCTTAGTCATGGTCTAAAAAATGGAAGTCTTAAAACATGCAATTCAACCTAGTTTATTTTATTGTGCATTTACAGCTTTTGAGTTGGTCTGATAACACAAATCAGAGTAAGTCAAGTAAAAAATTGAAAAAGTTTGAGAAGCTGTCAAGATGCCCATGGCTTACACTACTGTCATTATATATAAATGTGTGTTTAAGTAGACTTTTATGATGGAAATGTTATGAACTGGGCAGTTTTGTCATTATTGGTTCATGCATTTCATTTCATTGCCTACTGGAAAAATGTTCAAACTTTTCAAACAATAAATTTAAAATGCGCTGTAAGTCTAGCAAGTGTGCTGTATTATACAAGGAATATAATTTAATAAAGTCAGGAAGGCATTATCAAAGAACACATGTATGTTTCTTGTTTTGTGTGCAAGGGGCCTATGATTTGAAAACAGCCCAAAGGTCATCTTTATCCACCAACGACCAAATGCATTTTTTTTGGATGTTGTGTGGGTTTCAATGCTGTTTCAGTGAATGTGAGTTTCAAGGGCAGAGAAGTTTTAATGCTTATTCTGTTTTCATTGTGAGACAGTATTGCTTTGTTTAGCAGTTATCTATTAGTGTTTGTGCATTCTGCTATAAAATGTAAATATAAAATCCAAATAATCATTGTAGAAGTAAAGCAGTATGCACATTAGTGTTTATGGTAAATGGGGCAAAATAGCCAGGTAATGGGACACTGGAATGGCTGCAAGTGGACTCTGGTGCCATATTTTGGTTGTCTGTTGTTCAGTTTGCATTTGAAAGCTGGTATCCCACAATTCCATTGGAGTGGGTGGGGTTACGTAATTACATGTGAAAATTTTGTTAATCAGCATACAGATTTGGACCTATTTTTCATGGGCCTTGTCCAGATTTTTAATGTTTACAGGTTGAGTGGTATGTTTGCCAGTTTTCTCCAATAAATTCCAGCCCCCTCTTGCCTGTTGTCTGTATCCCTAATTCCAGTCATCTGTATTGGCAGAATCTCCTTTCTCAATTGTGTGTTGACTTAGTTAGTAGAATACTTTCTTTTACTTTATGAATATAACATTCTGTATGATGATTATTGTTCTCCTTAAAGATCTGCATCCAAAATCCCAGCTTCTTTGTTTGGTGAGCTACCCGCATTTCATCATCATCCCTTTCCACTTTGAATTATAGATTACTGCTTGTGCTTTGTATAGGAGTCTTAACTGTGTAGCTCTGAAATATCCCTTCAAATTGGGTAATCCAAATCTGCCTTTTTCTTTTGGACGAATCAGTTTATCTCACTTGACTCTTGCTGTTTCCCCTCCCAGATAAAATACTTTAGCTCTTTATTAATTGCTGTCCACAACAACTCCTCTGGTGGATAAAAATATGCCTGACCTGTGTATAAGACAAGGGGGCTAAAACATTTTAACTGCTTGTATGTTACTATCCATTTCCATATGACAGCGCTTCCACTTTCTCAGTTTATGTATTATCTTTTGTTTAGTCTTTTCCCACAGATCCTTAGCTGCCACACTGGAATCTTTTTAATCCATACTCCTAAATATTTCATTTATTGTGTCACCATAAATATGGATATTGCTGACCCAGTTTGTGTGTTGATACATAATTTACCACTATTACCTTTGTTTTAGCTTCATTCATTTTGTATACTAAAAATATTTGAAATTCTCTCGTCTCAAAATGTTCCACAACACGGTAATGTCCTTTTTCTGGTTTTGTCAGGTATAAAATAATATCATCTGCAAATAGAGCCAGCTTTTCTTGTCTACCATAACATACAGTCCTGCCTACCTTGACCTTGCTAAGTCGTTTGACATAATTCCCTACTCATGTATTGTAGATAAACTCATAAAACTGGGCATAAATCCTTACATCAACAGATAGCCATATAACTCACAGAAAGGACAAATGTGAGACTGGAAGAATCCAGACACAGCAAGAGGGCAGTTGCTAGTAGTGTACCACAGGAGTCTGTGCCGGGACCTATCCTATTCAGAATATACTTCCCTGAAATCAAGATTAATGTAGAACGCCTTTGGCAGACCACATTTGCAGATGACAGCAAGTTGGGGGCAACCACTGAATCCCCAACAATGCAGATATCTTTCAGAAGGACCTGACTCAGACCAATGAGTGGTATCAGAACCATGGGTTAAAACTAAATGCAAAAAAAAAATATATATATATATATATATATATATATCATACCCTTTGGGAAGTCGGATACCCCTGCATATTACAGCATTAGTAGCACACCTCAAACTCAGAGAGATCTACTTACACAGATAGTTGAACTTTGGCCACCGTGTATCCACAATGGTGAGGAAGTCCTGTGTGGCACAGCTTATAAGTAAAGGCATGGTGTCCAGGTCTGCTGTACAGTGCCCTCATCAAACCAATTAATGAGGACATTGAACCTTTCAGCATGTACTTGATCAGGCACTTGCAACAGCTGAGGCGATTTCAGAGGTTCCTTACAAAAAAAGTACAAGGTGTGAACATGTCCTGTGCGGATCAGCTAAACTTCTTATCCCTTTATTCTTTTTCCTATCGATTTATTAAGGGGTGATCTATGCCTAACCTACAAGGCACTCTTAAATCCAGCCCTTGTGGAGCTGTTACACATTTGCAAGATAAACTGCATGAGGAGTACCAACCCTAAGGATCTAAACCTGGTCTTTAACATAAAAAAAAAAAAAAACATGCTGAAGAGACAGATGTGCCTCCGAGCTTACCCCTTCTCTGGAACTGGCTTCCTTTTCATGTAAAGCAGAGCCTTTCCTTGACACTGTTCAAGCACAGTTTGGATCAATGGATGGAAAATTCTAAATTCACTCCTGGAGTGGTAGCCATGCCCCTTATGGACAGGGGCAGTCTGTAAAATATTGAAAGGCTTAAGCACAAACCTAAGCTATCTTCTAGCCCTTAGGAATCGAATGTTGTGTTAAATTTGGGTAATAATGGCTAGGCTTGTAAGGGCTCTTGAACCATTAGCCTAGTAATCTCTTGTCCAGTACTCTGGCCACTAGGTACTTACAGATGGTTTATTTCGGCAATCACTCACAGCGTAGTCTGTGCCTGCTTCACTTGGACTCACTAAGCTCACATACCCTACTGCTATTTCCACACACCCCTAAATTCCCTAAATTTATAGATACTCCACCCCTTCTTCAATCAACCAATCACATCCACAGCCAACCTAATACTACCCCAGTTGCTACTTTTCTTTCACCACCACCCCTTCTCTAGTCAACCAATCACACCCACAGCCAACCTAATACTACCCCAGTTGCTGCTTCTCTTTCATCACCACCCCTTCTTCAGTCAACCAATCACATCCACAGCCTGCCTGTTACTACCTCCAAACACTACTTTTTCATCACCCATAGGCCTACCCTTACACCAGTCAGATATCCCGGTCCAGCCAAGTCATCACTTTCAAGCCAATCTTCTCTCTTCCACCATATTATATCCACTTCCTTAACCCTACTTCTCTCCCTCTCTATTTCTCCAAAACAACCACCCTACATCTCCACTTAATCTCAATACACATAGCATATATCTTGCAGACAAACCTAATCTTACCCACACACACCATGCTCCTACTAATCACACTCTTATCCACCCTACTCACAATGACCTAACTAATGACCTCCTTCCATAGCCTACAAGTCGTCTACATCCATGCACCACAATACCAATCACACCTCAAGCATCTAAACTCCATACCTACATCACCATTTCTCAACAGTTCACCAACCTACACATCAATCACTTTAAACTTAAGTACAGTACCACACAGACATCCCCACACCTACATAATAAATACACCAATCTAATACACAGACTCCCTCACCTGTTTCTTTACAATGCATCACTGCCTAGTCTGTGTGGAGATGTACACCCAAACCCAGGGCCAGTCCCGCAACACTACACACATACCTCAAAGTTATTCTAATAGTCACTGCTCCCCGATTCAAACACATGACCCATCCAACCTGCTGATCATTAACATGAACCTTAGAAGTCTTCTAAACAAAGTATATGAATTTCAGGCCCACCCTCTGTATATTCCCCTAACATCTCAGTTCTGACTGAAAACTGGTTGTAGGAACAAACTAAAGATGGTGAATTCTTATCACAGAGATATAATATCCAAAGGCTCAACAGGCCACACAAGTGCAGTGGTGGCATAGCCATTATATACAAAAGTAACCTTACCCTACAACTCCTGGATAGTAACCCACCTCAAACCCCAAACTCAGGAATACTAGTCTGTCGCCTACACCTAAACACAAATAAGAGCATTATCATCATAGCCGTCTGCATTCCTCCTTAGCAACAATTCCCTCATAATTGAAAACCTTCTCTACTGTGCCTCATCCACATATAGCTTAGGCAACTTCAACCTAGACTAGTCCAACTGCAATTCAAACACCCCTATTAACTTTATCAGTTTCTTTGGATTCTCACAACTAATCTCTACTCCAGTCAGAATCGACAAACATACTAACAGGCACTTCATACTAGACTGGATTCTCACTAACCATCCAAACATATGTAACCAGTTCGGCTGCCTCACAGACTCTTGGTGACCACATGCCCACCTACCTTCTCAGACAAAAAATAAGTACAGCTAAAAGAACCACATGTAAATATATCCACAGCAAAAGAAGCTTCTGCATAGAAACCTTCAACTCCCTCCTGAAACAATGCGACTCTGCCCCCTTAAAACACCTCAACTTAGATGATGCTATCCAGTACTTCAATAATTTATTCCTAAACACACAGCTCTCTGACCCCAATCAGAAAAAAGCACATCAAAGTAAAACCAAATCAATGGCTAAGTATAGCCACTATACATATAATGAAGCAAAGAGATCGGGCCTGGCTACACTATCAGTCATCTAAAACCCAAGCTTCCCTTCAGAAATACCGCCAACCAAAAAACCTAACCAAAACACACATTCAGAATGAAAAAAGAATCTTACTACACACTAATAAAGCAAAAACAGCAAAACAACTCTCAGAAATTCTGGGCCAGCATTAAACAATTCTTAAGCCCAGGACAAACTACCACCACCACCCCCAACCTCCCCATTCCCACAGACAGCACAGCAGCCAAATTTAACTCTCACGTCATTAACTCCATACAGTTCCTACTAAACCATAATAATAGCACTCCACTAAGTATTTCTAATAACTCTGCCCCTCAAAACCCCATGTCTTTTAAGGCCTTACAAACTAGCTTCATAAAAAAAAAGTTAGTAGCCGACTCTATTTCATACACAGTCTCCCTACTCATTAACAGCTCCATCTCATCTAAGTTCTGGAAAATCTCCAACATAATTTCCCTGCACAAAGTAGGTGCATCCGCAGAATTATAAACTACAGGCCAAGTCCCAAATTACCCCCTAAGCAAAATTCTAAAAAAATGCATACATTCTCAACTACTGACCTTCCTGTTACAAAATAACATCCTCTCTAGTTCCCAACATGGTTTTAGACCTAAACACAGTACCCCTACCCATCTCCTTAATTTCACTAATTCTGTCAACCAGCTAAGAAACAGCAACAACCATCTATCAGCCACTTTCCTAGATATGTCAAAGGCTTTTGACACAGTTTCCCATCAAAAAGTACTATATTAATTATATGCCATTAATCTCTCCCACTCTGCAATTTCATGGTTTCAGAGTTACCTGTCTGAACATCAACAAGCAGTTAAGTGGCAGGATGAAATTTCAACCCAATTCTCAATCCTAGGCCCACTACTGTTCTCCATCTTTATCAATAAACTTAGTTCTGCATCTGACCACTCCACAACCATCCAATATGCAGATGATTCCACCATCATCTGCTCAGCTCCCACCCTCCCCGAACTCATGACTAGAACCCAGAAACCCTTCACTGACATACAGCGATATCTTTCAGAAAATCAACTCATTCTAAACCCTAACACGACAAAACGTATGCTAATCACTAATAACAGAACTTCACTTCCGACACCCCCCTTTTTCCATCCTTGCCTCCAACAATACAATAATCGAACCTGTTGACAATACCATGTTACTAGGAGTCACTATCAACTCAATAAATATAACAAATACACAGCACTTTCCATAAGAAAGGTCCACATTAAACTTGGTTCACTATATAGAACTAAACTATTTCTCACTCCTACCACAAACTCAGTTGTCAGAACACATTTGCTATCCACTTTTAATGTATGCATCCCCTATTTTCACTAACCTTAGGAAATCTGATCTTGCCAAACTAGAGGCCTGCTATCACAAAAAAGCTAGATTTTCTAGCAACCTCCCAAACCAAACACACCACCGCATTGCCTTAAAACAACTAAAATGGCTAAAACTATCAAACCTACTATCACTCAACCAACTTAATGTTGCCCACACCATTATACACCAACTTGATAACTGTCCTTCCCTTAAAAACCTAATCCAACCATACTCAGTTGTACACTTCACTCATCCAATAAACTACTGTTAAAAGTCACCAAAGCCAACAATAGCTTTGGCAATTCTCTGTTCTCAAACTAAATAGCAAAAACTTGGAACTCCATACCCCAACACATAAACAACACGACCTCAACTGGCAAATTCAAACTACTTCTCAAAGAACACCTGTATAACAAGCGGCTGTGCTTCTGCACTACCCTTGGATAATTTAGGACATGCCCCCATCCTAGCCACTCTCTTCCTATTGTCCAGTGATCTGTGGATACAGCCTATCTATTCTCTGTGGTCTACCTATTCTTTTACCTGACTTTCTGTTCTGCTAATAACAAATTAACTTATTATTTATTCTGCCTGGAATCTACTTCCTGGGACCATGCCATTAATGTACTGCAGTTGTTAGCCATTATCAATATCATACAAATATGTGTAAAACGTATGATGCTTTACAAATCTATGTAGAATTTTGTGATACTTATGATTCTTTTCAAATCTATGTATAATTATGTGTGAAACTTCTAATGCTTTACAAACCTATGTCTTTCTCATTAACCTAGTGTAGTGTATGGACCTTTTCTGCTGGGCCTCTGCTGAAAACGGGTTACTAGCCCAGTTGGAGCTTTCCAGTAAACAATTGTAAAATAAAAATAAATAAATTATGAACTTATGAATCTATGTTAGAGGCCATATATCCATTCCCGTAAAGCTGCTGTTAAAGGATCCTGTGTTGGCCTTCTATTCAGCTTGACTTAAGGGCATCTTCCCTTGTGGGGGATCCAAACCAGCAATGTCTCTCCTTCAGAGCTTTTTTAATTCTCATGTTCCTCCCTCGTCCACCATACATTGCATCCCTACTGCTCCCCAGATCTCATTTGCTGCCATCTGCCTCAGTCTTGATCTTTCAGCACATCTCATATTGCTAGAAATAGGTGCATAATATTTTTACTTCAGCCTCTTATTTTTCTGATAGAAATAGCCTTCCTTCAGTTTCCTGTTAAATATTTTTATCTGGAGATATCTGCTCCGATCAGCTTGGAACAGTCCATTTCCAAGCCATCACTGTTGACAGACATCAACACTGAGTCTGTTCTTGTAAGGAATAGGCCTGTTTGGATGGAAGCTTCCTGCAGTTCTAGGTCCTCAAAGAAGGAGCTATTCACATTCCTTAGCACCTTTCCTCCTCCTCCAGCATCTTCCCTTGGGTTTATAAGGTCTAAGAGGAGTGGCATTCATTGGGACTTAGTGATGTGGGCATTCGTCAAGTAGAAGTTGTCATCCCATCACCCTCTGCTTCCAAGGTGAATGGGTTTGGGCTATCCACTCCTGTTTTTGACTGCTCTTTCCCCGGCATATGTCCTAGTGTCTGGGGTGTTGGAGCAAAGGACTGTCCTGGAGTATTCATTGGTGCTGTGTTTGAGTCTGACACATTTGATTGCTGTTTCCTCTAGACCTAGTGTGTCGTGATGTAGGGGCCTTGTTGCCATCTATGATGCCTGTCGCCTTGGCATTGTATTTGGTGTCAGGGATCTCAGTGTTTTGTGCCTTTGCCAATCTCATTCCGAGAGCCGACCAGCCTATCAGTGGCAGGAGTCCGTCCGCCCCTCCCCCCCAGTTTGAGGCCATCTGAATCTTCCTACCCGGGGACAGTCTGTTCCGTCAAGCTTATCCTCAGTGTTATCATATTTGCATCAATCAATTTTTTTTCTAGAGGAGTATCACCCAAGGAGCATTGTTCATCCAATGTTGCAGGAAGGGGCTGAACCCTCTTCTTTGGCTCCACCCTCAAGCACTGTCCTATTGTCAGTCCTTCAGGCCTCATCATTGGCCAAGGGGAAAGGGGCACATTAGGCCTCCAACCTAACTTTCAGCAAGGTACCAGGGATACTTCTGGGTTTTCAGAATTTCCCACTTAGGTCTCAGCAAGTGCCTGTGTAAAATAAGGCATGCATATTCCTCAATGGATTCCCTCCCCCTAGTCATGGACCTTGATGAGGGGGAAGGCTCTCTGTCGCCTTCTGAAGACTCAGTTCAGAGAGGTACTTGGCCCACTAAGCCACCTTACCCAGATGAGGAGATGGTATTTGAAGAGTTTAGGTCTGTATCCTCTATTTCCTGGGTGGTCCCTTATGCTGATTGACTCATTGACCTTGTAATAGGGTGCAGAGACAACCCAACATATTGGAGCCCATCCCTCTTAAGCCCAACAAGATTTTACAACCACCAAAGGATGGACCATATTACAGCAAGGACCCTCTTACTGATTTTTGTTCCGGCATGCTCTGATAGTTTCCTGAAGTAAGCTGTATGATCCGTCGTCCTTGCATGGAGTCCATGATGATGGACCTTTTTAGGAAGTGTGCCTATGACTCAGGAACTTTTCTCATTCGGGTTTTGAATTACATAACTCAAAATGATGAGATTCCAGAAAAATCTGGAAGAATAGTGACTGGTTTGTTGGGCAACCGTGGGAGGTAATGGAGAAGTGCTTTTAATCTCAAGTCTCAACTGTGTTGTCCATCACCAGTCTGTCTGTGCAACTGCTTCACAATGCAGCACATATAGTAGCGAGGGCTCCAGGCATTCACATTACCATGAATCATAGTACTGGTTACAATTTGTGACCTGGTCCCAAAGTTGAAGGAAAATTACTGAAGAACAAACTGGAGGGTAGGATGTTGTCTGCCATTGGAATCCATTCTGAGACCTCCTCAGAGGTCTTTTTAAAAGGAACCAAATGTGTAACAAAGGACTCTGGTTTAGGAAATTGTAATGTCTTGGCAAGTGGAAAGTCACAAAATCAGGGGTTTTGAGGACGTTTCTTTGGAAAGCCACCCTATTGTCATTGAAGGATTGTCTGACTGCTTCACTCTGGAGGCAGTCTGGGATCAAATATCTCTTCACTTATATGTTGTGTTGGCCATCACCCAGGGCAACTGGGTGAAAAGTCTAATATTTAGAGGATACATCATCCCTTTTACATATATTCCAAGACAAACTTCCTCACCTCTCCCAGATATGCTACCCTGACAAAAGAGAATAGCAGCTTAGGAGGTCAACCAACTCTTCCAGAAAACAGCCATCCAGGAGGTCCCACCATCCCAGAAGAGGATCCAGCATCTATTCAATATTGTTTTTTCAGTTCTAAAGAAAAAATTGGATATATCTCAGCAGCCAAAACCTTCATATCAAGATCACCACGTTTCAGATGGTCCTTGTACAGTCCTCCCTTCCATACCTTCAGGAAGGAGATTGGATGTGCATGATGGACCTTATGGATTTGTATCTCCACATCAAGATCATAAAGCCCTTCAGTAGGTGTCTCCACTTATGTTTGGGAGCCTTCATTATCTTTTTCGATCTCTGCCTTTTGGTCTCGGTCCCCCACCCCTCCACCCAGTATTCACCAAATGCATAGCGGTAATCACAGTGCTGAATGGGTTCCAAGTGTTCTAGAAGGTTGGATCTTCAATGCAACACGAGAATGTCTTATTTCAGCAAAAGATTACATGCTTCACTAGTGTCTTTCTTTTGGTATTTCCATGAGTCTTGTGAAATCAAACCTGGAAACAACCCAGTTGTAGATTTTACTGGATGCCATCTGGAAGCAACCACAGAAAAGTGCAAGGCTTCCTGTAGGTAAGACCACTGTCACTCAGACTAATTGTAATAAAGCTTCTCCAAGAGACCTCTCCTTCAGCTTTCCTTATATTCCAAGTATTAGATATGATGACAGTAACCATCAGTTTAGTACCACATCCAGGATACCATATGAGAGTATTCCAGTGGACATTTGTTTTGCAGTGGTCTCACTTCACTCAGCCTCTCAGCTTTTATGACTCTTTCCAGTTTGCAGATTCCACCTGCAATGGGTAGATGCAGTCACCATCAGTTCAGACAAGTTGTTTGTTCATTCGTTCCCTTTTGTCTGCCATGATCACCATGGGCATTTACTCCCTGGGGTAGGGGAGCATTTTGAGGGGATGGACGATCCAGAGAACATGGTCACAAGAGTCTCAGCTTCACATCACTGTTCTGGAGATGAAGGGAGTACTGGTAGTGTTACAGGCACTGTAGGACGACTTTTCCCACTACGTGGTTTCCATTCACACAGACAATACTTCAGTGGTGTAGTATATAAGAAGCAAGGGGGAGAGCAATTATACCTTCTGTGTATAGAGTCCATGAGATGATGGCAATGGCTTTGCAGCACTTTCTTGTAGTAAGCATATTCCAGATCAGCTAATCATTCTTGCAGGTAGGTTCTGTTGATGCATGTTGATTCCACACAAGTCTCTGAGTCTGGCAGTAGCAGAGAGAGTTTTCTGCTACTGGAGTCCGCCGTTTTACCTCACCTTCTGACACAAAACACAGCAGATACTTTGCAGTTATCACTCCAAAGGGAGAGACTCACAGGAATGCCCTAGTCCAGCCTTGGCTACTTGATCGCCTTTGCCTTTCCCGTTCCTTCCCTCATGACAAACTTTCTGCAGAGAAAGCATCTCTTTTAGCAAAGCCTCTGTCATAGATTCATTGACATTCCAAAGCCATTGAGTATTATGACCATTCTTGCCTTGTCAGAATACTCCCTTAGGCAGCACCTTCTTTCAACAGGGGGGCCACACCATTCAGTCCTGGAGTAAATTTGTGGCAAAGCCTAACCTGTCATCTAGTTTGTTTAAATGAAGATTGAGAGTCACACTCCTTGACATGGGGAGGAAGTTTCAGAGATTTGGGATGCACTGGGGTTATAAACCTGTCCCTCCACTATGTTTTATTTACCTGTTTTTTGAAGATTTAAGACCACAGTTCTAGCACTGGTGGACATGCTGAACTCTGAGAAACAGAAGGTCCAGGACAGTCAGGTCTCTAATGAAGCAGTAAGCAAGAATGGAGATCTCCCATCAAAGTTGTATAAGATGCTGATTAAAGGGGTAGACCTTTCAGCCTCTCTCAGTAGCTCAGGGACTTTAGGCCTGTAATCTTTTTAGTTAGGAACCTTCAGTGTTTTTCTAATTTGATATTTATTGAGATGCATCCCAAAGGGGGGATTGTATTCTTTAACTGGGCTGATCAGTTCTGAATATGAGTGATTACCTCTTTAACTTTCATGATATTCCTTTGGCAATTAGCTGGGTTAAATAAAAGGATTTCCTGACAACTGTTAAGAAGTACTCAAAATAGAAGGAACTGTCAACGCAAGTACCTAGGACTGTAAACTGCATTTGCATTGTGAAGTGTTTTGTGCAGACAGTGTGATGACGGGAGGGATTGCCTACCAAAAGTGATGATAGTACACTTTTTAGCATTTAGTTTGAACTTATTTTTAGTACACCAAGATTTTGCAAGAAGAGTTTATTCTGGAGGGTTTGGGTGTCATAGGATGACTTGACAACAATCCCAGTTTACAAATATGTGCAAACTTTTGTTAGCTAAAGGTCTTTGCTTTATGATTGGAGACCTAAGAAGTGAATACCAGAAAGGACAGGTTCCAGCATCATGACCTGAGGGACATCTCTGCTCACTTTCATACTTCTCATGAGGCACCTCTAGTTTGTTAGCCATTTTACCATGTATGGGTCAATTTTTAAAGCATTTAGCTTTTGTATGACGCCATCATGTCGAATGGTGTCAAAGGCCTTAGCCAAATCGCAATGCACCTTATGCACTGCATAGCCACCGTCTTCAGCTTCTTTAATCATTGTAAAGAAATTTACCAGATTAAGTGGATCTGCTTTTCACAAAAACAAACTGTTAATGATTAAGTCTGACAAAATATTTAATGTCGCACTTTCAGATCTGTTGTAATATGTTTAATGGCTTTGCAGATGGAGCTTGTAAGGTTGATAGGTTTGTTGTTACCCGAATCAGTAGTAAAGCCACCCTTATGTTGCAGAATCACCACTTATCAGGGTTAAAATCCGTAGCTAAACTTCTCATTCCCTCCAATGGAGCTCAGGAAGGTTGCACTGTAACAATGTGCAGAGCCTAAGTTTTTGATGAAATCAAATTTTGTCTTTGCATTTCAAACAAAAATTCATTTCTGTGGAACTGTAGGTGTTACTAAATTGTAAATGGCAAACTCTTCAGCATAAACTATTTTTAATCTGGTAGTATTTGTTAGGTTCTAAATCTTAAACTGGATTTTATAAGTCACAGTAATATTAACTATTTGTAATATTTTAGGAACAACTTGCAATATCTCGGCAACCACTCAAGTTACACAAATACTGTCAGCAGTGCTTTGATCAGCCAGCTGACAGCATGCAGCAGTGCTTTGATCAGCCAGCTGACAGCATGCAAGGTTAAGCAGTTCTGTCTGTGTCACTGCTTGTTGAGTGTAGATAGGTATGAAATCTAATATAAATATAATATATAATATAAATAATCTCTTTACCTGGACAGGGGCCAAGTGTTAGTAAAGTTGATTGCCCATCGTGTAACCTTTAAGATGAAATCTTTCAATAACTTTTAAGTAGCTTGGTTTTGGTATTATAAATGTGAATATTAATAGGCAATATTAGACACCTACAGGTATCAGTAGGATGTAACTACAGAAACTCCTGGAGGGATTGGTATGCTGTAATTTTTTTAAACACCTTTATTGAATTATCACTTGTGGCAAACTGTATGAGGACTGTTTGTGAGTGCATCATCCTCATAGTCCCCTGGGGCCCTAACAGATTTGGCTGTCAAGCTTTGGCCTTACCTCTACCTCAAATAACATCCCTGTTTGTGAGATGCCTAACCAGATATTCTTTTACACCCATCCAGTCAGCCTCATCTAGACATTTTCCCCTCAGACTAACACCTGGTTTCTCCAGCTCCAGTGATCTCTGTTGACTCTTCTTTCTGTAACAGATTGGCCCATATACTCTTAGCATCTCAAAAACACTACACTAGAAATTATAGAAAAGAGCAAACGGAAGAGTCGTTTCTCTCTGAAAAATAGATCAGGGTTTGGATCCCTTCTCAGCACGTATACCATCAATATTACAGTTCTTGGCAACTTAATTTTTTTATTTTAACTAGTTCTAGTTATTCTACCATTAATGTTCAGTTGGCTATCATCTCCATCTGTCAGCAAAACTTGGTGTCAGAGTTTTTAAATAATCAGGTGGCTGTCTGAGAAGCATTTCGTACATTACTTTGTCAATAATAGACATCTTGATTCAAGACCAAGTGCACCCTCCACAAGATCATTTGCCATTTCCATGTCCACTCTCATAGATGATTTTTGTGCTGCAGAGACCTGGTCTACAGTGGAATATATTAATTTGATTGAAAACATAAAAATACTGAAACCCAAAAATGTTAAACTCAAAATTGCTGAAAATGAGAATTTGCCCTTTTCCCACTGGTGTGTGTTACCAGTGTTAGTATATATAATTAGCAGGGGGGTATCGGGGTGCATGCGGGCCCCCCATTAAATAGGTTTTCAGTATTTTAAATCTTCAACATGTTTTGGATCTCAGTCTGTTGAGTTTTCAATAAAAACAAATGTATTCCAATCAGTGCATATCTTTGTCAAGCACTATAAATTGGGCATGATGTCTATATCCACGGTTTCCACTGGCTGTAACATCCTTTTTTGTTTGTAACACTTTTAATAACTTCACACATTAGTAACATGGATACAGATGGTTATAAAAATCAAACAATTACATAGATTTCCCTTTTTGTGCATTACAAATGTATAATTTATTTCTCATCATTCAGTTTAACATTAGATTGTTCAAGTCCTTCCTTTCCTGAAATTTCATTCCTCCTCCTCTTGAACATTATTCTTCGTGTATTGTTCCCAAAGATTCTGTTTATTTCTAGGTAGTTTGCTCCTTTTCTAAAGATCCCACTTTCAGTTCTTTTATCTTCTTTAGAACATTCAGTAATTCTGTTGCTATTGATTTAGCTTTTGATTTCCATTTAGTAGTAATTACTTGTTTGGCAGCCAAAAACATGGAACTTAGGACCTTACTGTGTGTCTAAGCAATTCAGTTTTTATATCCCAGCTCAAAAGAATAACAACTTTAGTTAGTAATTTGCTCCCTCAATGTTTCTGACAGAGTACCCTGTGTTATCAGTATGTTGCATTTCCAAAAAGCATATTCCCAAGTACTATTCTTTTTCCCAGCACACCTCCAAACTTTTTTGTCTACCTGTGGAAAAATTCTCCGAGTCTTCTTTTGGTATATAAGTATCAATGCATACACATTCAAGCAAACATCCTAAATCTTCTGCATTTTGCCATACTTGGGAGCCATTCATATACCCTACCATCATTCCTGTACATTCTTTCCATTCTCATTTTCCAGCATTTTTAACCGCTTCTGATTATTATGCATTATTTTATATGCCTTACAAATTATCCCTTTAACTGCAGCTTCTGTTCTACACTGAACTATATAAATTCAACCCGAGCTGCTCTTGTATTTAACAATTCTCTAGCCCTTTCTGTTTGCCTGTTTTCAATCCCTGATAAGGATGATAGTTTCCAACCCAGCAGTCCAAACTTCTGCTTGAGCTCATCCTCCTCTGACTTTTCACTCCCTAGTTAGTTGCTCTCAGTATCTTGTTACCTTTGCTTATTTTCTCCAGTACATTTCAGCTCTCCTTTGCCTGTATTCTATGCCCATACTTGCACTCTTCCCTATTAGTAAAATCTCCTTTCTCCATTCTTGTGGTGACTTAGATGTTCTTCGTGTTTCACTGTTGCAGTCGTTACCTGTGGGTTATCCCTGCTGTTGTAGCCCTCTGCTGGCCCTAATACCAAAGTCAATTTTTTTTTGCATTGGCTGCCGATGCCTGTAGACTGATGTCAAGTTGTCAGTGCTATAAAGCAAGGCAGCTGATGCCATTACATCAGTCTTTCTTGCCATGGAACCCATAGCAAAAGCAGTTCGCAAGTGTGCCGGTTGGTCACTACCAGAGCTTGGATCACAGCTGAAAATGTCTAAAGCTAAGTACCCCATTGGGGCTCTCTTTCTTCCACTAACTGATGTCCGTAAAAGTTAACAATTATCTCGCCTGTGGAAAGCGGCTCCCACACCGAGACTTCCATTCATACTGCATCACTTGTTTAGGCCCAGACCACGACATTGCCGGTTCTGTGCCCTCTTTAACACGAGAACCATTCGTCATAGAGCTCTTTTGTGAACAGGTATTTTCATCCTCCATCTTCACAAATGGCGTCGGTCAGCCAACAATCTATAGAGCCCCTGATAAAATGTAGGGATAGAGACAGACCACACAAGGCTAAGCCTTCCGGCAACTCTTCCGCTAAGCAGGTAGTCAGTTCTCCATTATTCAGTGAGGTGCTTTTGCAGCCCCTGATGCCCTATGCGATAGCTACACAGGCCTCTAACAAGACCCTTTCAGAGTCCGGTATGCCGCAGAAATCATCTTCGTCTTCAGAGCCTTTGGTTGTCTCTGCCTCGGTTGGGTTCGAAGCAGCAACACAGGCACCGATTCTAGTCAGAAACCGACGTCTTCACACCTGACTACAGTTTCTCTCAGACCGATGAATACCCTTAGGCCTAGTAGCCAGGCTACCCCTAGAAAATCTACCTCTAGCCACCATCTTACTCCCGCCCCTCCACCCCAGCCCCAAATGCTTAAGATGGCGGAGGATCTTATTTCCGTTATTAGGGGCAGTCAAGCCACAACGTCTAAAAGGAAAAGACACCCTTCTCCTGAACTGCTGACAGAGCAAGATTCTGAGGAATCTGATTATGCAGATTTTGAAGAGGAACCGCAACCTCTGACTGCTTATGAGGATTCAGATGCAGAGGAATTCATCCCTTCTGCTTCTCCACCAGAAGATCTCTCCTTTGGGGAAACCCTCCACACCCTCAGGGAACATTTCCAATGGGAATCTCAGGATTTCCGTCAGTCTAAGAAAAGGCTAAGTAAATTTCTAGACCTGTCCCAGCACAGACCCTGGCTATCCCCTCTATTTTAGAAGTGGTGGATGATGTTTTCCATGAATCCAGTTTAGCCCCTGACACCTCCCACCTGCTCCCAGTAAACCTGAATGGTATTACCAGACTCTCTCAAATACCTGTACAGAAATCCTGCTGCGGACCTGGAAGTCATTACACATTGACCTAAAGAAGCCAGGGCTAGTTCTGCAAAGAATCCTACACCTTCTGATAAGGATGCCAGAGCTCTGGACAGATGGGGCAAAAATGTTTACACCTCTGCAACCTTAGCTATCAGAGCTCTCAACTGTCAGTTCCATATGTTAAAATATCATAAGCACATTTTGGAACTATTAAAGCAAACGTTTTCTGCCTTTCCTGACTGTGCCAATTCTAAGGAGTTAGCAGATTTGTTGCACTCTACTTGTGAAATGGCAAAGCATGCTTTACACTGTGGATATGATGCACTAGAAGCCTCTAGCAGGGCAGCAGTATCTGGATCTGTCATTAAGAGTCGTGCATGATTGAAGGAACAACCTCTACCTGATCATGTCAAGACTAAATTAATTGATGCACCCTTGGATAAAGACCACTTGTTTGGAGAAAAAACAGAAGAGGTGCTTAAAAAGATAGCAGACAAACCAAAATCTATGCAGACAGTAAAATATTTATTTCAGGTTCAACCTTCTAGATTCAGCAGGAATTTTCCCTTTAAGCACTGGTCCTTTCCTGCCCCTAGAAGACAGTGGCAAGCTAAGCCCCGCAGGGACAGGCACCCAGGTCCCTATCCCAGGGACAACAAAGAACCAAACAATGGACCACTTCCACCTCTAAGGCAGGGAGTTCTAAGCCATCCCTCTATGGAAAAAACTCTCAATGACTTCCACTCTCCCCCCCCCCCCCCCTTGCCCTCCTTTTTCCCACCAAAAGTTCAGAAGAAGGCTGTCTCTCTGCAAAGAAAATTGGCTGTCTGTAACAAAGGACCAATGGGTCTTAAAGATCATCTTTCATGGATACAAATTCACTTTAAACAAACTCCCTATTCTCAGAGGGTACCTAGACATACCTCCAAACCAGTACACAAAGGAATTAAAACAAGTCCAAACTATCATATACCGGGGGCAGTAGAACCTGTTCCCGCAGATCAGACAGGCAAAGGCTTTTATTCCAGGCTATTCCTTGATCCAAGAAAGGAGGGCACTTGGTGCCCCATCCTGAATCTGTCCATTCTGAACACCTCCCTGATGGTCCCCAAATTCAGAATGCTAACCTTGCAGCAACTACTGCCTATGCTGACAAAAAATGCCTGATTATTGACCCTGGACCTAAAAGATGCCTACCTCCACATCCCTATAAGGGAGTCCTACAGGAAATTCCTGTTTCAGAGCAGGCTCACAGCACTTTCAGTTCTCTGCTCTTCCCTTTGACTTATCTACTGCACCCAGGGTTTTCACCAAATGTTTGGCCCTAGCCATAGCATTTTGCAGACAGAGAAATATACAGATTTACCCTTGTCTGGATGACTGCCTTCATCATCTGCCCTACCGGGCAGACCATCACCACCAACGCCTCAGACATTGCTTGGGGTGCCCACGTAGCAGGCAGGTGCTCCCAAGGTCTTTGGGATGCCCAACACCTTCCCTTACATATCAACCAGAAGGAAATTATGGCTTTGCAAAAGGCTCTGACATTCTTTCAACCCCATAAATAAAAATCCCAATGTCAAGAAACAGTCTTTATTCAGCAAGCAAAGCTTGCGGGTCCACACCCTTTCTCAATGCTAAAAGTGTTGCTTGCTGAATAAAGACTGTTTCTTGATGTTGGGATTTTTGTTATTTACAGTTGCTGCTCTCTTTACAGTAAGGATCTTTGGTTGTATTCTTCCAACCCCATCTCAGGCCAGGGGTTCTCCTTATCAAATCAGACAACACCACAGTAATGTGGTACATCAACAAGCAGGGAGGTACACAATCTTACCCTCTGTGCAGGCTGGCCATGAACCTCTGGCTTGACTGCCTCCTCCGTGGAATTACACTTAATAGCCCAAGGGATCAACAACACCCTGGCAGACCACATAAGCAGATGCTTACTGGACCCCACGAAATCCAGCTCCACAAAAAGATCTTTTTGCATGTCACTCAAGTGTGGAGAAATCCAGAGGTGGATCTCTTTGCTTCGCACCACCAACTAAGAAATTCTGTACCAGGGGAGTATCACCACCTAGCATGGAAGGTGGATGCCTTGACCTTCCCCTGGAACTCCCACTTCGTGTACGCATTCTCCCATCTCCCTCTTGTTCCCAAGGTACTGATCAAGGTAAGGGAGGCAAGACCAAAGGCCATCCTCTTGCTCCAGACTGACCCAGACAACAATAGTACCCCTTGCTACGCATCCTGACATCACAGCCTCCCAGGCAGCTTCACCAGATCCCAAACCTCTTGATTCAAGCAGGGGGGAAATGTCACACCCAGACTTGCAGATTCTCAAACTATCAGCATGGCTGATCATCCCAAGGTAAGCAAGGGGCTTCTGCTAAACAAGCAGGTCCTAGACATTATCACAAAGGCCAGAAGGCCAAGCAACAGAAAATCTTACGCAGAGAAATGGAAAAGATTCTGCGCCTGGATCCAGTCCACAGGGGGCCAGTTCCTCACAACCTTCTGTCCCTCTTATCCTGGACTATCTAGCGGAATTACTCAGTAGTGGCCTGTCTTTTTCTTCTATTAAAATCCACGCCTCATTATCCTGGACTATCTAGCGGAATTACTCAATAGTGTCTCTCTCCTCCTCTGTTAAAATCCACGCCACAGCCATTTCAGCTCATTTTAATACATATCAGCCCCTGTTCTCTCATCGTTTGATTAAACAATTCCTCAAAGGAGTTTCTAATATCAGACCTCCAAGAAGGCCTCCGACACCAGCCTGGGACCTAAATTATGTTTTGGAAAAACTAACCTTACCACCCTTCGAACCTGCTGCTTCAGCAGAACTGAAATACCTCTCCTGGAAGACTGCTTTTTAGCAAGCTATCACCTCAGCCAGAAGTTTCTAAACTTTAGGTACTGATGGCCATTGAGCCCTTTATCATTTTCCATGCAGACAGGATTTCCCGCAGGACTATAACCCCTCCTTTATGCCCAAGGTAGTATCTAATGTGACTCTCAACCAGGCCATTTATCTGCCCACCTTCTTTCCTAACCCTCAAAACAAGGGGGAAATAATTCTACACTCTAGACTTACACAGACAGCTCAGATACTACCTGGACCGTAGTAAACCCTTCAGGAAAAACGCACCAACTTCTTGTCAGTTTTGCCCAAGGGGCAGAGGGGAAGCCCATTTCCAAGCAGACTATTTCCAAATGGATATCACACTGTATCCATTTCTGCTACAGATTTTACGGGAAACCTCCCCCTAAGTCTGTTTGTACCCATTCCACTAGGGCAGCCTCCACTTCCACAGCATTCCTCAGAGGAGTTCCCACCAGGGACATCTTGGAAGCTGCCACCTGGACCTCGGTCCACAGCTTTACAAAACATTACTACCTTCCTCTTTTTTTTCTAAGGCTAGGGAAGGGTTTGCCTCTGCAGTTTTGCAGGGCTTGCTTACCTATGCCTAGGTCTCTATCTAATCCTTCCACCCCTCTCCTCAGCTTTGGGAATCCTCCCACAGGTGATGACTGCAACAGTGAAACACGAAGAACATAGTACAGTTGTGTACACTTACCATAAATGTAGATGTTCTAGTGTATTCACTGTTGTAGTGCTGGTTCCCCCCTCCTTCCCCCTTATATCCTCTTTCATTAGGGAGACCACTTGGCCATATTTCCTGGGGCTTCTGACTGGTTAGGGTGAGAAAAACTGATGTGATGGCGTCAGCTGCCTTGCTTTGTAGCGCTGACGACCTGACGTCAGTCTACAGGCGATGCCAGCTGACACAGAAAAACACTGACTCTGGTATTTCGGGCCAGCCAAGGGCTATCACAGCAGGGATAATCCACAGGTGATGACCACAACAGTGAATACACTTGAACATCTACATTTATGGTAAGTCTACACAACTGTACTTAAAGTACTTTTTACTGTTTTTTAAATATAATAATCTGTATGGTTGTTATTGTTCTCCTTAAGGGACTGCATATAGATTCCTACTCTCCCTATTTCTTGAAACCCCACCTGTTTTAACATCACATCTGATATTGTTAATCCTCGTTCATTCCTTACATGTGGGTAGTCGATTCTGACCTCAGAACCGAGCCAGCCATCTTCCAAGCTTGCGCCAGCTACAAACTCTCGAGCTAAAAACTCTTACCCAGAATTCCCCTCTCCCTGTTACCCCAGATTTCATTTGCCGCATTGCCATTTGGTAGTGTCAAGCTACTTCTCTTGAGCCAAGTACAATATTTTTCTTCACACTAAGTTCTAAGACAGCTTTTTTCACAAAAAAGTTATTAGATAGTTATCTTTTACCTTATCGCATTTAGCGACTACCCTTTTCCGAATCTTTTTCAACTCCTTTTCCTCTCTTTTTACCGCAAGGTAATTCTTTTTTTTTTTTTTTTTTTTTTTTTACCATCGTTGGTAAATCCCTTTTCCTTCTTACCTTCGGGAATTTCTTGTACCATTGCTGGTATTTTTCTGTTTTTTTCTTTCTTCCTTTTAACATGGCAGATAAAAAAGGTAGCCCAGGGTTTAAAAGATGTTTAGATTGTGGCCATAAATTACCTACTTCAGATGCACATTCCCTGTGTGTCTGTTGCTTGGGTGTGCCTCATTTAACAGTTGACCTGCCTTGCAGGCTTTGTAAGAATTTCTCTAACAGGACGTTAATTGAGAGAAAAAATAAATTAATACTGAAGGGGCTACTTAAACCTCCTTTTTCAGAGGCTATTTCTGGGTCGGAGGCTTCAACCCCTCCAGGATCCCATAAGAAAAAGAGTGATGAACATAAAAAGACCAAGTCTCTTCCTTTGTCCCCAGCTGGGGGACCCTCAGGAACCGAGACCCAAGAAAGCTAAGCTTTACAGTTTGCATTTGACTTCTTCAGCTCCAGCGCTTTCGCTGCCTAGACCTTTGGCACTGAGGCCATCGGCGACCTCTGCACCAACTAGTATGCCCCATACCGCATCGGTACCTAGGAGCACCTTGGTGCAGATTCCCTTACCGGCACCGACTGTCCAGTTGATGCAGACTGTTACAACGTCGATGGATGTTTCGATGCCCACTACTTTTTCGGCTCGGGCAACTTACCCGGCACTGACTACCCTCTCAGTACTGACCATTCAGTTTTCGTCACCGATGTTTTCGGCTCAGGCCTCAACACTGGCAACCAGTTCGGTACCGACCTCATCGTCGGTGCAAACCATGCCTTCGGCACCGAAGATTTCCTCAGTGCAGACACCTGTAGTTCAGTCCATTACAGCTCCATTGTTCTCAGTGCAGACCTACTCTGTGGTGGGCACCGGGCTTGCTCCGTCCTTGGATAGACCTGACTCTCCCTCAGCCATGTCCGTGAAATCCACTAGAAGCCTCTCTGAACACGATGTGTTGCGTCTTGTGGATCAAGTGCTTTTGGCCAGAGGTATCCCATCCCCCCCCCAGGACCTATCCTTCCTCAGGAGGTGATCACCCTTTACCAAAGACCCCTACTTATTCTCCTCCTTCATTGCCTTTGAAGCCTTTTGATACAGCACAGTCTTCCCCCACTACTATACCCTTTACGGACCTCACTAAGGAGCCGCAGTTGCCTTTGTGGCAGGAGAGTCTTGCCACGGCCCAGGATGTCAGCTGTGGCATATGTACTTTGGTGTTTCACAGCCATCCAGGGAGCCACTTAGGCGAAGGGTGACCCCTGCCCTGGGCCCCCACCCCTCTTCAGGTGGACCGGCCTTCCAGCTAATGGAGAAGGCACTGGCGTTGGTTGGCGATCCTGTGCTATCACTCTCCCTGCCCTCCTCTGGACCACAGTGTACACAAGCCGCTCCTAGCGGACACCGGGCACAACAGCTTCAGGACATACTTCCACAAGAGACCCCTTTTGTGCTGTCTTCCAACAGCTTCTCCCTCTGAGAAAGATCATCAAAAGAGCTCATGCAAGAGGAAGCACATGGACTCCACAGAGGAGTCCCTTACTGAAGAGACGGACTTTGATGATGGGGAATGGTCCCCTCGATCACCCTCTGAGGTATCCTTTGGTGATATCCTTGAAATCCTTAAACAGAGAGGTGACTGGCAGCCCTCTAACCTGACCTCTGAAGAGTCTGTGTTCCTGCAGGCCTTTCATGCCCGGCTCCCTACCTCCTGGGTTACACCACCTGCCGACGAACCTGTCCGGCTCATCGTGCAGCGTGCGTGGAAGGCTCCTGACACCGTTGAGGCCATTCCCTGGAGGCCAGAAAAAATTTTGTCCCCTCCTGCTAGTGATCACCATTGGTCCAAAGGTCTTTCTGTAGATGCTTTGGTGGTGGCGGCCGCAACTAAAAAGGACTTGGTGGAAGAAGAAAGCCAGACTGCCCATCCACCCAACAAAGACTACCCGGCTCTGGACAGAATAGGGAAGCATACTTTTGCATCGGCAAACTTTGCAGTCAGGTCCTTAAACTATATGGCACATTTTACCAGACTTCAAAGAGACTTAATTTCAGAGCTCTCTGAATCTTTGGCTGAAGCTGTGTCTGATGAGGTCCATGATAAAGTCGCCGCTCAGCTAGCCACCATTGAATCTATTTAACTCTTCCATGCGCCTGATATCTCACACATCAGAAGGAGCAGCGGGTTCAGGCATTGTTCTGAGATGACATGCCTGGATGCGCTTGTGTAATTTCGCAGAACCCTTCAAATCTTCCTTTCTCAGCACTCCCTTCGAAGCTTCGTCGTTCGGACCCAAGGTTAAAAGCACACTGGCCAGATGTGTACAGGACGTTTAGACCCTTTCCGCTGTGGGTGTCTGTTATTCTTCCCCTCAGCGGGCTTTCTCCAGAAACCAGAAGAGTGGGAAGATGGGCACAAAAAGTCTCAAGGTTCTTTCCATGAGACACAGGCAGAGTTCTCCCCTAGAGGCAGAGGGGGAAACTCAAAGGGAAGACGCCCCTTTCGGGGCAGAGGGGGTCTGCATAACCAGGGTTCCAGGGATTCTTTCCCTGGTCAATCCTACCAGCACTCTTGAAGAGCGGCCCATCTGCTTTCCTCTGGAAGTGGTTGGGGGTCGTTTCTCTTTGTACCCTTCTGCCTGGCTAACCATTACCACCAATTCTTGGGTACAGAGGATAATAATCGGAGGTTATCATATCCCCTTCGACCTTTGTCCCACTCCCCTAACAAGCTTACCTGACGTTCCACCCATTCAAAGGGAAGAAACAGCGTTAGAGATTTCAAAGCTGCTGGGAAAAAGAGTCATTCAAATAGTCCCTCCAGACCAGATAGGATCCAGATTCTACTCAAGGCTATTTTTGGTGCCAAAGAAAACTGGGGACTACAGAACAATTTTCAATCTCAGTGTGTTAAACAAGTTTGTAAAAGTACAGAAATTCCGGATGGTCACAATACAGTCTATCCTTCCGCTTTTTGAAAAAGACGATTGGATGTGCTCGATAGATCTTCAAGATGCGTACTACCACATAAAAGTGGACAGACCATTAAGAAGATTCCTTCGCTTTATGTGCGGGAGCCAGTCATTACCAGTTCAGAGTACTGCCCTTCGGACTGTCTACAGCCCCCAGAGTGTTCACAATGTGCATGGCAGTCGTCACAGCTCACTTGCAACTACAAGGATTCCAGGTGTTTCCATATCTAGATGACTGGCTCATCTCCACCCCCCACTAGACGTCTAGTGGAAGAAGCCCTGGCATACTCTCTCCTCACTGCAGAAAGGCTAGGCATAACCATAAACTGGCAAAAATCCAGTCTCACCCCATCTGTCCACAGAATTCATAGGGGTCATCTTGAATACAAAGAATTGCAGAGCATCCATTCCAGAGCACATAATTCTAAGGATAAAGCAGCAACCGATTCCAATCCTTTCAAGGGAGCAATCCACAGCTCATTCTGTTCTCTAGTTGAGTTCCATGGCAGCCTCCATTACGATTGTCCCCCTGGCCAGGTTTCACATGAGGCTTCTACAATGGCTACTCCTCACCCAATGGTATCCCTTTCAGTGCCCTCTTTCAGCCAAGATTTGGGTAACTCACAGGTGCAAACAAGATTTAAATTGGTGGATGGCGCACAATCCATCACAGTGGTCTCGCCCCTTCTCCCCCCAACAGCCCAAGGCTGCAGTGACCACGGACACCTCCCTGATGGGGTGAGAGAGGCTATTTCAGAGACAGTCCAAGGTACTTGGTCCAAAGTGGAGGCTCATCTGCATATAAATGTTCTAGAGCTGATGGCAGTGCTTCTGGCTTTCCAAGTATTCTATCCCCTGCTGCTGTCTGGGACTATTGCGATACAATCAGACAACATGGCAGTAATCTGGTACATCAACAAACAAGGTGGAACAAAATCTTATCCACTCTGTCAAGAGGCCATGAGGATATGGCAATGAATGATGGCTACCCAACCACTTTCTTCTAGCAATGCACATTCCCGGGAGTTCCAACGTTATAGCAGACAGACTCAGCAGGTGTATACTACAACCTCACGAGTGGTCCCTGAATCCCTTAATAGCGGTGGAGATTTTCAACTGCTGGGGTCTTCCTTGCTGCGACCTCTGTGTCCCCGACCAACTACAAATGCAGCAACTATTTAGCTCTGATCTCCCCTCTGGGACAGTCAGCCAGGGACGCTCTATTCCACAATTGGCCCTCAGGTCTGCTTTATGCATTTTCATCTCTCCCCCTTATTCCCCAGTTTCTGAAGAAAGCCCACCGGTTGAAAAGCAAAGTAATCCTCATGGCACTATATTGGCCTTGTCAGATTTGGTTTCCCTTCCTTTGGCCTCACCTGCTAGATCAACCATGGATTCTCCATCCAACCCCCGGGGTTGATCTCCCATAGGCAGAATTTGATTCACCCCACCTTGAACAGACTGAAGCTCACAGCTTAGCTTCTCCAATTCCTTTCATTGCCAGGCAGAGTGATCTTTCTTTGCCAGTACATGACATTCTTATTGCATCTCATAAGTCTTCCACCAGAATTACATATCTCAGCAAGTGGAAAAGATTTACTTTATGGCTGAAAGAAAAACAGGTAGATCCTTTTTCAGCACCAGTGTTGATAGTACTGCAATATCTGTATACCCTATTTCAGTCCGGTCTATCTTTCTCTGCCATTAGAGTTAGTTTGGCTGCAATATCTAATTTTCATGATGGTGTCCAAGACTCTTCTCATGTCACAGAAATTATGCAAGACTTTCATAAATGGTGCGAGTCATCTAAAACCCCTTTTTAGAGAACCTACTCAACTATGGGACCTGTCATTAGTCCTACAAGCTTTGACAATGCCACCTTTCGAACCAGCTTCTTCTTGCAACCTCAAATATTTGTCATGGAAAACCTTGTTTTTGGTCGCCATTACTTCTGCCAGACGTATCTCTGAGCTTCAAGAGACCATATTTGATGTTTTATAGAGACAGTGTCACTGAAAACTAATCCTTCCTTTCTGCCAAAAGTGATCTCTGAAATGTCCATTAATCAAACCATTGAATTGCCAGGTTTCTTCCCCAATCATTCAGACAGAGGAGAGTATTGCCTACCTTCCCTAGATATTCAAAGGCAAACTCGCTCCTACTTGAACAAGACTAAGGCTTCTCATAAATCAAACCAGTTATTTTTGGCTTATTCTGGACCTAGATTAGGATGTGCTGTTGCTAAGGTCACATTGGCTAAATGGTTAAAAGACAGCATAACCTTCATTTATAGAAAATGTAATATTCCATTACCTACTACCATAAAGTGGCAACTTCTGCTGCCTTCCATGCCAGAGCCTCTTTACATGACATTTGTGCAGCTGCAACTTGGGCTACTCCTCATACCTTCACTCATTACAAATTGGATTTGGCCTCCAGGGGAAGAGCATCTTTTGGTTCTGTGGTGCTCCAGAATGTCCTTCCATGAGAGCCTCCCTGGAATAAAGGTAGCTGGGGACTCTATCCCACACGTAAGGAATGAATGAGGATTAACAATATCTGATAAAGAAGTTGTCTTACCATAACGTTCCATCTGTATTGTTGATCCTCGTTCAGTCATTACGACCCTCCCTCCTTTCCCCCTCCTGTGGCTTCTAGTGGATCTCACCATCCAGTTCTGTTTGGTCATTTGACCAGAGGTAGCCTCTACCTCCTTTTGACTTGCAAACTCAATCTGAGGTAACAGGGAGAGGGGAATTCTGGGTAAGAGTTTTTAGCTCGAGTGTTTGTAGCTGCTGCAAGCTTGGAAGATGGCCGGCTCGATTCCGAGGCCAGAACTGACTACCCACACGTAATGACTGAACGCGGATCAACAATGCAGATGGAACATTATGGTAAGACATAACTTCTTTTTTTACACTTTGATTTGCAGTCTTCTGGTTGCGTTGTGTATGAGCCTTAACTCTGTAGCTCTAAAGTATCACTTCAAGTCTGATCATCCCTAATCATCTTGTTCTGTGGTTAGAAATGGCTTATGCTATTTAACTTTTGCCCTCTTTCCATCCAAAATGAATTCCTTCAATTCTTTATTAATGTTTGCCCATACCGTCTCCTTTAGTTGATAAAATATGCTTGACCTATTTATATAGTATTAAAGTAGAAACATTTTCACTGTGTGTACCTTACTTATCCATATCCATAGTCAAGAACTTCCTACTCTCTTATTTAGTCTCTTCCCACATATTCTTAACTTTTATAATAAAATCTGTTTTAATTCAAACATCTAAATCTTATGTCCCAATAAATATATTGTTATTGCTGAACCAGTTCGTGTATGGGGGGAAATCTCTGAAATATACATTTCCGGACTTATCAAATACAAAATGTCTTCTGGAAATAAAGCTAATTTTTCTTCAGTACCATGACAGTTTTTCATTGAATCTGCATCCTTTATTTTTTTCCCTTTAAGTATAAGGCAAATAACAAAAGGGAAAGTGGATGCCTCTGCACACACACAAACTGACCGGGTAGCTGTGTAAATGAAGTCTATGATAAAAACGATCAATACAGCAAACAAAAAAACAGACTTCAAATGCCAGCCAACAAAAATTTAATAGTAGATAAAAAAAAATAACTGTTAAAGATCAGAGCTTTCAGGTACTTCTCTTCAACAGTATTTAAACATTTCAAACAAATTCATTAAATTTATACTTATCACATGGCACAAGAAACCAATCAGTTTCATCAGAAATACAGTACACTCAATTCAATTAAACACAGCTTATTACCAGTCAAAATTATACCCTACCAAAAGCTCAATACATATATATTTACAAAAGTATAAAAATATCTATATAAAATTAATTTAATAATTATTCACAAGAACAATCATAATTTCATTTATTTAAGCTTTAATACTGGCATAAGACTTACTGCAGCATTCAGACCCAGTGCCTTAGCTGCCTGCAGCATTACTATCCATTTGTATTCATCTATCTCCATTTCATTTAAGTCACTCACTCTACTTCTAGGCAGTACAGTCTGTATAACTCTAAATTTAAAGGTGTGCTGTATTCCTTCTATAACGTGCTTTGCCAGTGAGTTAGTGGTAAACCCCATTTAATGTCTGATAGATGTTCAGATATTCTCTCTCTAAACTTCCTATTGCATTTACCTACATAAAATCTTTCACATATAGCACAGATGGCCATATATACAATATTTTCAGTATAACAAGTTGCATAACATAGAAACTCCTATTTTCATTTGCTAACAGGATGTAGAAATATAGTCAAAGTTAATATATGTGTACAGAAAGAACAATTAAGGCACAGAAAGAGTGCCTTTTTTCTTTTTAACCATACTATTCTTTGTACTGTTCATTTCTTTATAGCATAATCTTTGTTTTAAATTTCAATATTTCTTAAAAGCAGACTATGGCATTCTACCTATAGACTTGTTTAACTCCAGTAATAATTTTAAGATACCCCAATTATTTCTAATTACATTAGTAACTCCATTCATTTTTGAATTATAATAAGTAATGTATCATACGTTACTTGTACCCTCTTTCGACCTACTTAATACTCTTTCCTGATGACTATGTGTAAAATAAGGTCTAGCCTAGCTTTAATCTTTAACGATTATTGTTTATATACTATTAAATTTTGGTTGGCTGGTGTTTGTAATCTCTTTTTTTTGTTTGTTGTAAAGAGGATGCCGCTACCTAGTTCATCTGTTCAGTTCATCAGAGAGGAACTCTCCCACCTTGATTGCCTTTGACCCATCAACATCATTATTCTATCAGGAAAAGCAAATGCCATTGCCCTGCTTATAAAAGCTCAAGTAAGTCTATTGAATGCCTTCTCTACATCAAGACCTACCAAGAATACTGGGGTCTTTTTTGCACTCTGCTTCCTTCTAGATCATCTTTCTGTTAATGCCCCTCCCCTCCACAAATCCACATAAATCCATATCTGTCAGTTTTGAAAGCACACCAACCACAGTGTTAGCTAGTATAGATGTATACAATTTGTAATCATGGTAAAAAATTAAAAGAAGTTGGGTCTAAAGGAAATTTGCCATTTTTGGGTAGTAAGGTCACCACACTTTTCTTCCAAGGTTCTGGTACTGTCCTTCCTTTTAAAATATAGTTAGACTTAACCTTCCATATCTTTATCAGTTTCTTGCCTTCTAACTTCCATACTGTCACAGGAATACTATGTGTTCGTGGAGACCACCTTGTTGATTGCTTATACATCAATTGCATCTCATCCCCTTTCATCTTACTTGTCTGGCAGTTGGTGGAGAGGGTTAAGGCTGTGAGTTGCGAGTCCTGAAGTATAGGGGTTGAGTCCCCTCAAATCTGCCTTACCTACTGTGTGATCTTGAGCAAGTCACTTAACAAAACATTACTCCCAGGTTGCCTCTGAAAAGGGACTGTGTTTCTAGCTACCTTGTTAAGAAATGGATATTATTAACTAGTAATTCTTAATCCTGGTCTTCCTACAACTTTGGCATCGTTAAGTTCCATAAATATTTCTGTTTGTGCCTTTCTTGGTTTCCCAAATCCTCTTTGTACAGATTTTCAAAGAGTTTCCAAAATATCTGCAATACCTCTTAGGATTTCTGGTTGTTTTTCTAGTCATAGGCTCCCAATGTTTGACAACACCCTTTTCTGTTGAGGTAATAGTTTTTGCACTTTTGAGTTATCAAAAATACTTTAACACCAGCCTTTGTAAAACGATGCTTATTAGCCATATACTTCTTGTTTTCACTTTAGCACTTTGTAGTTTATCCTCTTGTTCTGTAAGACTCCCCTTAATCTGCAATGCTTTAATCTTTGATGAACCTAAACATTTTCTTTTACTTCTTTCCCATATGTCTCTGACATATATATAATATTTTTTAAATTCCATTTTCATATTATCTGACTCCTCAGATATACCTTCTGAATACATTTCTGTATCTCCCTCATAACTCATGCATTACTTCCACTACCAATTCCTTAAATTCCTCTCCTTTTAATAAGTAGGAAAGTGCCAGTGTCTCATTTTACTTGATTACTCTCTATCTTTATTGTAGTCTTTGTCATATGATCTGAAGTAGTTACTGGATATATTTCAGACCTTTCAGTGAAATACCACACTCCTGTGAAATATAATTTCTGTCCAGGTTAACCTAGTTAGTGCACCTCGAGCAATCTCGAAATGCTCTGTGTGTTCCTCTTAGTAATTTTTGTATTTTCTATCCTAACTATTCTCACATATATCTTTAGCAATATATCTTCCTTTGTTATAGTTCCCTTCTAGGCCCCCCTGCTACATCTTCAGTATTGCATATTAAATTCCAGTCCCCACCCTTGAATAATCCCTTTTGGAAGCTAAATAATTTTTCCCATAAAGTTCCTTGATAGCAGTTTTAGGTGGAATATGTATACCTGCCAATTCAGTACTCCTTCCAATAACCCCTTACTACCACTCATCTACTTTTGACTTTCTCCTTCCGTATGATTAGTGGAGCTAACATCAGAGCAGGATCTGAGGGTGATTTGTATGGCAGGCATGAGTCACCTCTCAGCAATCTGTAGGAAACAGAGTATAGAGACAGGAATTGAGGTGATCTGGATGGTGTTTATGCTCTGTTTTCTTTTTGTGAGGAATCCATGTGGATGTTCCAGTTGTTGCTTTTGCCTGGTGTGGTACACAACAAAGGGGGTGTTATACTCCATGATGGGTCTGATGAGGGCTAAGGACAGTGGCACGATAACTTCCCTGGACCTAGATGCCATGCCCTTACTTACAAGTTGAGTGACATCAAATGATTTTCTTATTACCTTAGACACGTTTGTCAAAAGCTAAGGTACTATCTACATGAGTCCCTAGATTTCTGACTATTTTGTTTACTTTTAGGGGTGTTTTATCAATGAGGTAGTTTCCCTTGGTGGTAGACTTCCCAAAAAGGCACTACTATGTATTTCTTGGCATTGAGTTTTTAACTGTGGCTTTGGCACCCATAATATGTCTGTGTAAGACCTTCCTGTAATATGTTAGTATTTTGGGAGGTTTCTATGATTGCTCCTAACTTGCAGTCATCTGCAAAGTGAGTAAGCCAGAGGCCCTTGACATTGGCCTTGACTTCCATAAAATAGATGGCAAAGAGGAGCAGACCCAGCACAGAGCCGTGAGGGGGCTGCAGTAGTGACTTGCTCTCTTCCCAGCCTTAACTTCCTGTTATATTGTTCTCTTCTAGGTCCCTTGGTACATCCTTACTATTGCAAATCAGGTTCCAGTTCAGGTTCAGTAGGCATAATCTGCTTTTGATGAAACCAAACTGGGTTAGGTCCAGTGTCCAAAGGTTTCGTATGTCACTGTTAATTATTTCCATGATAATTCTTTCTTTACCTTTGCATATGAGCCTAGTCAGACTAATGGGTCTGTAGTTCCTGAGCTCCATTGAATGCTTGCTGTTGTGCAGAGGGATGACCATTGCAGTCTTCATTTGCGTGGTATTGTCTGTGTGGAGGCCTGGTTGAATAGTGACACCAGTATCCTTGATAGGACATATTTCATTCTGTTTAAGAGGTATCCTGGAATATTATTGGGGCTCATCAAAGCTGTATTCTTATGTTAGATGGTATTTCCTGGGGGGTGGCTGGAGGTGAGAGAGGATTAAGCTTGTTGCTGAATTTGTCAGCCAGAAGATGTGATATATCACCTGGTTCAGTGAAAGTGACTTCATTTATCACCAGTTTGACATACTGGTGTGTGTTCCCTTTGAGGTTTCGGACATAGCTAAAGAAGGCCTTATGGCTGTCCTTGGTGTGAGATGCTATCTTTACCTCAAATTTTACTTTGTTGGACTTGATTAGCCCTCTTAGTTGTCAAGTCAGTTTTAATGAGAGCATTTATCACTTTTTCTAATTTTAACTATTACTTTTTTCTTTTGTTGTACAACCTGTTTAATTTTGGAGTCCACCAGTGTTGAGACCGTTTTTGATAAGGTACTTGAATAAAAGCAGACTATGGAATGCCGTCTTGCCCCAAGGATTTTGCTGCATCTTAATCGTCAACTAGTATATTTATGTATCCTTTTCTCACCGGGCTAGGCTTGCTAGACCAGAGGCAACTTTTAAAGGAAGCCTCAGGTGGGGGTATTCATACTGATTAGGGTACTAGGAAAATTCCCCTACTCTTTTCAGTAAGTGCATTGCAGTCTTTTGCATCCACCAGAGCTACCACCAACTCTGGCAGATGGCACCTTAGCTTAACATGTTATCCAAAGGATAGCAAACTGGGGAATGCAGCTGCACCCTTTATATGCTACAGTGCAGTGTCCCTAATGGAAAATGAATTTAAGCACTTGGGATGGGAATAGAATCCACAACCTTCTGATCATTTGGCACCAAAGGTAAGTGTGCTACCTGTTAAGTCACTGACCCTGTCTCTGTATTATTTGTCAGCACATGCCTTTGTCAGTGCTTCCAGTTTAGGCCTTGGCCTACGTAAATGTTAAATTGCCTGGAAAAATAGCACATTTTTTTTAACTTATGTGTTGACAACATAGTAAAAACACATTTTGGATGTGGACTGTTTGTCACATTGAGAAGCTGAAGATGTATACTGTCATGTAATTGATATGGAGTATAATGTAACTTTGGCAGCCTGGCATTCAGTGCCCGTGTAGGCCTGTTGGTGGAATCTACCAGTTTAGGATTTTATCTTTGAAATAATTTTACTTTTTCTAGTAAATTTCTTTGGACAGAAGATTTTGGATATTCTGTTCTATTTTGTGCTCCACACTGAACTTCTGAGTGCTAAATCATAATTCTTTCCCCCCTCTATAATAGCATTTCAAGTGCTGGAAACATTTCACAGACAGGTAAATAATGGCACTAATTATGATATAAAAGCAAAATGTAATATGTGGTTGACACTGTGAGATAACTGTTAAAATGTGAATATTGTGAACTGAATCTAAAAATATCTGCATTAGGGAGACAGTAAAGTCGTTATAATAAAGTAAGTCGAAAGGCAAACAACGGTTATTTTCATTGTGGTTCAAAAATACAACCACTGGCTACATCTCTGCACCCATACCCACCTAGTGGAATGTGCCCCTTCTGAGTGGGCATATGCTGCTCCTCCAAGTAAGCTACATCAGTGATCATGTAACTTTTCATTGCTTTCATACACAATCCTGCCACCCAAAAAAAGATAGTCACATTCTGTGCACTTTTGAACAGAAAATGAAAGATATAGCCACAGTATCATATTTTCACTTGTCCCTAACAAGCCATATTTGTTATTCAGTAGTGATCACAAAACTGACCCTATCCACAAACGACAGCAATCTTCTACATACTCTTCTGGTGCTTTAGTGTGATGAAATTGAAATAAGTAAATAAGTACAGTTCTATATTTCATTTTATTGCTCTCAGACATGTAAATACTGCATTTCCCCACAAGAAGTCATATTGTCTGCTTGAGTTGCTGGTAACTCAGGTATATATAAAGGATCCCACTGTAGTTAAAGTTAAAAAAGGGGGGGGGGGTGTCTGCTGCTCTTGTCAAATTTCTCTTTCTGGCACAACAAGAGGTCCTGGTCAAAGCAAAGCCCAAAGCACAAAGTAATATTCCTTAACGCAAATTTATTGTGGAAAGACAACAAGCGTTTTCGCTACTCCAAAAAAGTGAAGCTTCATCAGAGAAGTACAAAAAGGGCGCCAAAACCTTTTTGAACCTAAGTAGCAGTTGGTACATTACATCACTTCCTTTCAATTAAAATAGAACAATACACTTAAAAGGGCAATACCAAGTAAAAGAAACAGTTGAGTAACTCATCAGTTAACAGTAACATGGTTTATATACACAGAAAATATTTAAAAACTTTTTAATAAGAAACATAGAATTAGATAAAGAGGTTTTTAGTAAATGTAAAAACAATGTTAATGAACGTTGCCTAAGCAACTCAAATCCAGTGGATAATTAGATCAAGAGAATTAATAGTAAAAACATAAATTTTAAAAAATATAAAAGTAACTATTTGTTATTTTGTAATAAAGTTAAGGTAAGTCAACCCAACTAGTAGGTAAGGGCAAACAAGAACTGAACAAAATATTCTCAATATAAGCATCATCTCAGAAATGCCTTGAGTTTAAGAACAGGTGCAATATTGCAATTCTCATTTAAACCCGGGTTGTTAAAGGCATCAAGTTTCAACTGCCATTCCAATTCACTGTTTTCAAGAACCAGTGAAGTAGGGCCACCTCTAATAGATACTGGTACATGATCAATGCCCATGAATGTGAAACTGTGCCCTGGGTTACATGTAACGTGCTTAGCCAATGCGTTTTCAGTTTTACCTTTTTTGATGGCGTAGCAATGTTGGTAAACACGCTCCTTAAATTTTCTGTCGGTTTTTCCGACATAAAACACAGGGCAACACACACAGAAAGCAATGTACACTATAGACTTTGTTTCACAGTTGATTTTAAATTTGATATCAAATTTTCTATCCCTAATAGAAAAAGTGGAACCAACACGAATTACATTACACCAGTTGCACATTCCACAAGAAAAAGTCCCTTTAAGTCTATTATAGGGATGAAGATGTGAGTAAGTATTCCTCTGTAACAGTTCCTTTATATTCATTCCCCTTTTATAAACAACATGAGGTCTAGTACCTAATTTGTCTAATAATAGTGGATTACTTTCAATGAAAAACCAATTTTTCTGTATAATCCTCAAAATCTGATTAGAATTACTGTTGAAAGTGGTGATAAAACTCAACGGGGGAATGGTCAAGTCTTATACAGTAGTTAACTCAACTGTTGTACCTGGATTACTCATCTCTTCTACATTAATGACAAGAACCTGTTTGGTTGTTCCTACTCCCTTCTCACAGTTTAGGAGAGGCTTAAAATAGCCATTAGATCTCTTAAGCTCAACCTCACTAAGTAGAGCCTCAAACATAACCTGAGGGTAACCTCTGTTAATAAAAAGTTGTTTCAGGAAGTTACACTCAGAAGTGAAATCGGAAAGCTTACTGCACATCCTTACTGCCCTCACCAGTTGACCTTTAACAATGGCTCTTTTTTGTTTGTAAGGGTGAGAGCTGGAATAATGTAAAAAGGAGTTGCAGTAAGTAGCTTTCATAAAAATGGAAGATTGAAGGCTAGAAATAGTTGAATCTTTAGTCAATTTCACATCAAGGTAGTCAATGCTTTCCTTAGAAAAATTATAAGTAAACTTGAGGAAAGGTGTAGTTGTATTTAAAAAGTCCACTAATGACTCTGCTAGTGTATCAATCTCTAGACATATGACTTGAGTGATTGGCATATACAGTGGATATAAAAAGTGTACACACCCCTGTTAAAATGCCAGGTTTTGTGATATAAAAAATGAGACCACAATAAATAATTTCAAAAGTTTTCCCACATTTAATGTGACCTATGACCTGTACAATTCAAATGAAAAACAAAGAAATCTGTTAGAGGAAAAAATATAAAAAATACAAAAACGTACAATAAGCTGGTTGCATAAGTGTGCACACCCTTTAAACTAATACTTTGTTGAAGCACCTTTTGCTTTAATTACAGCATTCAGTCTTCTTGGGTACACACCTGTCCTCTGTTAAAGAGACTGATTAACCCCAAATAAAGTTCATCTGTCCGAGTAGGATTTTCCTGACATTTACTCAGTTGCCTGCTACAGCAAAAGCCTTGGTTCGCAGAGAGCTTACAAAGCATCAAAGGGATCTCATTGCTGAAAGGTATCAGTCAGGAGAAGGGTACAAAAAAAAATTCCACAGCATTAGATATACCATGGAACACAGTGAAATCATCAAAAAGTGGAGAAAATAATGGGACAAAGGTGACGTTGCAAAGAACTGGATGTCCCTCCAAAATTGATGAAAAGACGAGACAAACTAAAGAAGCCGCAGGAATTTCTGGCAAGTACTGGTTGTGTACTACATGCGACAACAATCTCCCATATTCTACATGTCTGGCTTATGTGGTAGGGTTGCAAGACGGAAGCCTTTCTTACACAGAGGAACATTCAGGCCCTGCTAAAATTTGCAAAACAATACATGAAGGCTCCCAAAAGCATGTGGGAAAATGTGTTATGGTCTGATGAGACCAAGGTTGAACCTTTTAGCCACAATTCCAAAAGGTACGTTTTGTGCAAAAACAACACTTTACATCATCAGAAGAACACCGTCCCCACAGTTGAAGCATGGTAGTGGCAATATGCTTTGGGGTTGCTTTTCTTCAGCTGGAACTGGGGCTTTAGTCAAGGTGGAGGGAATTATGAACAGTTCCAAATACCAGTCACTTTTGGCCCAAAATCTTCAGGTGTCTGCTAGAAAACTGAAGATGAAGAGGAATTTCAGCTTTCAACATGACAATGACCCCAAGCATACACCCAAATCAACAAAAGAATGGCTTCACCAGAAGAAAATTAAAGTTGTGGAATGGCCCGGCCAGAGCCCAGACATTAATCCAATAGAAAATCTGTGGGATGACCTGAAGAGGGCTGTGCACAAGAGATGCCCTCACAATCTGACAGATTTGGAGTGCTTTTTGCAAGGAAGAGTGGGCAAATATTGCCAAGTCAAGATGTGCCACGCTGATAGACACCTACCCAAGAAGATTGAATGCTATAATTAAATCAAAAGGTGCTTCAACAATGTATTAGTTTTAAGGGTGTGCACGCTTATGCAACCAGCTTATTGTACATTTTTTTTATTTTTTATATTTTTCCACTAAGAAATTTGTTTGTTTTTCAATTGAATTGTACAGGTTATAGGTCACATTAAAAGTGGGAAAATTTTGAAATGATTTATTCTGGTCTCATTTTTTATATCGAAAAGAAGTGAAGCCAGCAAAACTTGACCCAATTCAGATAACTGAAATTTATATTATAAATCCATAGAACAGCAAGAAAATGCACAGACCGGTTTCAGCTGGTATCACATACACAGCCTTCATCAGTGTAACTCAAGCAGAATCAAAGCTATCTATTTATACACTTAACACAGTTGTAATTGGTCAATGCTAAAGTTTGTCATTTAACCCTGGTGAAAAAAGACCGCCCAGTTTAATGATCCACTTTTTCTCTTTAGAATTCAACAAGGAGTGCCAACCATTTTATTAGATTTTTTGCCATGAATAATATCAATGACAGTAAAAAAGAAATTAGCAGTTGGGTGTGTGAGATGATGTTTGTATAGTGCATTATGTGTTCTGCCTTTTTTAATGTTGCTAATATGTTCAGATATTCTGAGCCGGAGTGGCCTTGAAGTTTGGCCTATATAAAAGGCCCCACATGTACATGTTGCTAAATAGATTAGCCAATCAGAGCTACAATTGGCGAAAAACTTAATATCATATACCATGGGGGAGTTCCTGCTTGTAAATTCCTTTGTTTTGGATATCTTGGGGCAATTAATACAATGTCCACAAGGGTAACAACCTACTGCAATGGTGCCAGTAATGGTGGTTTGTATAGGTTCCAGATTGCCAGAGTCATGTGAATGTTTGTAATGATTAAAAGTACTGCCTAAATTTCTACCTTTTCTAAAAGAAAACAAATATTTGGGAGGAATGATGGAAGATAACTCATTGTCATATACTAAAAGATTCCAATGACGATGAATACTCTGGATAAGGGCATCAGAATTCCTTCCATAGGTAGCAGTGAATCTAACGGGATGAGAAGTTGAAACCGTATCAGATTTATAGGTCAGTAGATCATCCCTCTTCATATGTCCAACTTTATGTATTGCATCAAAGACGTGGCCCATCTAGTATCCCCTGGTCCTGAAGCAGTTAGTCAAATCCTTACTTTGTTCATGATAAGATGTTTCATCAGAGCAAATGCGTTTGAGTCTAATAAATTGTGACTTTGGAATATTTTTGGATATGTGTGGGGGATGAAAACTGGAAGCATGTAGAATGGTATTGTATTCAGGATGTTTCCTGTATACTTTGGTACCTAGAATGTCATCAGGTAGTCTGTTGATCAGAACATCAAGAAAGGTAATGTTGTCATGATCATAATGTAATGTAAACTCAATCCCCCATCGATTGTTGTTGAGGTATGCCAGGAAATTATACAGCTCATCTAATTCACCCCTCCAAATTGCCCAACAATCGTCAAGGTATCTTCTCCAAATATCAAGATGTTCCAAGTAAATGTTGTTGTCAGAGTTGTAAATCAAATCCTTCTCTATATAGGCCATAAAAAGGTCCGCATAAATGGGCACGAAAGACGAGCCCATAGCTGTACCCTTGGTCTGCCAATAACAGACATCTTGATAGAAGAAGACATTGTTGTTCAAGACATAAGATGCCATATCCAAAAGAAATTCATTGAATTCACATGAATATAAACTTGAAGCATCTAACCAGAAGGATAAAGCTTCTAAGCCACCAGAATGAGGAATGTTTGTATATAAGGCACTGACGTCAAGAGTACACATCCACCAATCCGGATCCAGTTGTGTATCATTGATAATCTGCAGGAAATTGGTAGTATCCCGTAGATGTGAACGAACAAGTGTTAGTAGAGGTTTTAGCTTCTCAGTCAAAAAAAGGGAAAGGGGTTCGGTAATATAACCCCTACCTGAAACAATTGGTCTACCTGGAGGATGTGTAGGATGTTTGTGTATCTTTGGTAAAAAATAGATATATTGATTCGAGGAATCATGAACTAACAGTTGATGCATGAGAGAAGTATCAATGATACCAATTTCCTTGGCATGTGAAAGAAATTGTTCGATTTCTTTCTGGAATCTGGGAGTCTGATTAATAACCATTTTGGCATAGTATTTTTCATTAGACAGTTGTCTGAGAGCTTCCTGATTGTAATAATGCCAATCCAAAACAACAGCAGCACCCCCCTTGTCTGCTGAGATTACTACAATATCATGATTATGCTGAATGTTTCTGATGGCTTGTTGTTCTTGAATAGTAATGTTATTACAGTGATAATCAGAAACAGATCGAACATAATGCAGATCTTTGAGAATATTATTCTGAAATTGAGAGACAACAGGATGCATAGGTGGGTTGAATTGTGATTTGTGATATGTGAATTTCTCTGAAACATCAAAATTGTTAGTAGACCCAAAGAACATTCTTAAATTCAATAATCTACAAAAAGATACCACATCCTGTGCAAATGAATCTTCACTAACAAAAAAGCCAGGTACAAATGTAAGGCCTTTATTCAAAATAGCAATCTCAGTGGGTGATAAAACATAATTGGACAGGTTTAAAACATTATTGTATTCTAGTGAATCTACTTGTTCATCACATGGTGTAGTAGACCTTGAATGTCCGTGATGGCCTTTGTGTTTCCTCCCCCCTCTTTTGTACCTGCTCCTAAAGGGACACCCATAGGTGTTCTCTTTGGGGTGGGTGAACCAGAAGCAGATGGCAGCTCACTCTCAGGGCCAGAGGAAAATTCCTCCGTAAATGAACCCGTATCTGAAATATAAGTATGCTTGAAAATAGATTTTGGTCTCTTTCTTTTTGAAGGACGACTGGTTTGAATGTTAAATTTGACATGTTTAATTACGTTGAAAGGGTTGTTGCCTTGATAATCTGCCAAATCCCGGTTGTATTTTTGAATTTTCTTTGTTTTGAGTTGGGTCTCCAAATTATTCAAATCGGAAGCCACCCTGTCAAGTTGTTTGGCAAAAAAAGGTTATTTTTCAAATGGTTTAACATCATTGGCAAGGCCTAGGACAGTGTTTACCTCCTTGTCAATTGTGCGCTCATAATATTTATTAAGAGCCTTGACAAAGGACATACTGGCTTGATGTTGAATTTCTGCCCATTCTTGTGATAATTCCTCATCTATATCTGACACTAGGGGCTGTATCCTAACCCTCAATCCCCGTGGGGTAATATTCTTTGTGATGTACCCCTTGAACAACTTAGCATGCCATACATTTGATCTCAAAATTCGTAAATGCTTGTGAAGTTTGTCAAATGCAAGATTGCAAGTAGCTTCGGATCCTAAAACAGCTCCAGAATCAGTATTTTCAATATTGGAGCCCAAGCCAAAAGCACTTAAATCTTCTCTATCAGAAGATAGACCCGATACTATCTATCAGAAGATAGACCCGATACTAGAGTGATCAAATCCATTTTATGAAATAGAAAAAGACAATAATAGCAACAAGGCTACGTCAATCAGTAAGACAATAATAGACCCTAATCTGGCCTACGTCTACACACACAAATGAGTCAAGATCAAAAAATGGCAAAGTTGTCAAGAGGCAAACAAATGCAAAATTGTAAAGGAATTTGGCAAGAGTGACTTCTGAAAGTATTTTGTAAATCAGAGATCCACTAAAACACAAAAAATGGCAATGGACCATTTAAAAAGAAAAAAGGGGGGTTGGCAGAAATATCAAGGCAGCAATCCAGGTTCCACAAAAAGACTAAGAGACCTAATCAGATATAAAAAAGAAGTCAATGTATTACTCAATGATTGGACAAAAATACTAGGTAATACATATGGTGCATATAATATATAATAATAATAACTGTAAAGAAGCCCATAGGAAATATATATGATCTACCACCTAACTTTGATGAAAAAATAAAGCATGAATTGCAGGATACACAAAGTATGTATCATGAATTGTGAAAACTGTATATAAAAGTTATGTGTACATCAAGGGAAATAATGACTCTATCCACATAAATATCAGACTTGTATGGATATAAAAAATACATATGGGTGCCCAAAAAAATATGGGGAAGGATGGGAAGATCCTAACCAATAATGTTCAACAACATATGCATGAGGTTAAGCAATAGCAAATCGGTAAAAGTTATATATAATGGCAACAATGAGTGCCAGATAACCCTAAATAGTAAATGTAAATACAATATTATATTAATAATCCTGAACAGAAACAGGCTATCATAAAGATATGCAATAATAAGTATGGACTTGCACTAGTGAAAAACAAACATTACTAAATGTCATAGAACATATGAATAGGTTAAGCAAAAGCAAAAAAGTCCTGTACATAAAGAACAAAACACTATAAGCATATGAGTCTATCTAAAGATAATATAAGACAATGCGAAATCTATAATAGATAGTAAATGGACTCCCTTATATCAGGTAAATTGTCATTTAGTTACTGTTGATGTTGCCCAAAAGCATAGAAATGAAAACAACAATCCTGAAACCCTAGGCAATATGATATCAATATGGTGGACTAACGGTACATAATGTATACACCTCAATGTAACATTTGTAATTCCAACCGTTATATATTATACATTTCGATGAGCTCAAAAATCATAATGAACACTCCATAGAGAAATTGGTAACAGATCCTGACTAATAAAAAATCAGGATAGCGCCAATAATATATCGCCGTAAGTTTGCCTGCATTCAAGAGTCAAAAACAATGTCCCAAAAAAAGAGCAACAAAAGGCCAATGTCATATATAATCAGCACTCTTACTTTGCGAAATAAAAAATCCACGAAAAATGTTCATGTCCATAGCCCTCTGATTGCCAAAACGACACGTGGAAAGTCACAAAAGTGTAACATAGAATATACAAATATGTTACACTCTACTGGTACCAGATGTATCACGTTTGTGTGAAGTCCTCCAAATGCGATTGCCAATAACCATTCAAACCAAAATGGATGAAAGATGACCCACCGAAAACCAAGTGAGTGGCGAAGAATCTTGATTAATAATCCTAAGGCTACGCATCCACAAAGATAAGGCAAGCTGTTGAATGTTTCTCTGTGGCTGGATACCAAAAAACCTCGTTCGAAAGCCAAAAGAAATAACCAGGCCTGAGAGTGAGCTGCAACCTGCGCCTCCGTCACATCACACCACACCACTGAAAAACCGGAACTTCCAGACAGGAAGAAGGCGGAACTTCCTGTCAATAACAATAATCAAGAAAGATGATGCATAAATCATAAATCAATGTAGCCCCAATGAATATGTCGTTCCAACATAAAGGAAATGGGTCCAAACATTCAAACATATATAGTCTATACCCACGAAAAATGTAGATAATACTGCCAAGGTAAGAATGTATCTTAATACGAAGAATAAGCAGATGCAGCAGTAAAATTGAATAATCCCAAGGCAATGGCAACAAAAAAGAGGCAGATAAAGCACAACTGCTTCAAATACGAAAAAAAATGGATCCAAACCATCGAACATATATATTCCATGCCAGCAGGACGTAATAAATAATACTGTCAGGATAGGAATATGTTTTGGTTCAAAAAATAAGCTGACAAACCAGCAAAAATAAAAATATTCCAAGGAGATGGCAGCAAAAAAGTCAGGTTGAGCACTGATAATAAGTGGAGCAACCAATACAACTTGTTCTACGTTCAAAATAAATAAAAAATGATGGAGTGTGGTAAAAACCAAACTACATAAAGGGTCTAGGTTTCCAGCAAACACAATGGGAACGTCATGAACTAAATAAAGTTTGCCCGGAAACAGATGCACGGCTCAAGGAAAGCCAAACCGAAAAGAAGTAAAGCCAGCAAAACTTGACCCAATTCAAATAACTGAAATTTATTTTATAAATGCATAGAACAGCAAGAAAATGCACAGACTGGTTTCGGCTGGTATCACATACACAGCCTTCATCAGTGTAACTCAAGCAGAATCAAAGCTGTCTATTTATACACTTAACACAGTTGTAATTGGTCAATGCTAAAGTTTGTCATTTAACCCTGGTGAAAAAAGACCGCCCAGTTTAATGATCCACTTTTTCTCTTTAGAATTCAACAAGGAGTGCCAACCAGTTTTATTAGATTTTTTGCCATGAATAATATCAATGACAGTAAAAAAGAAATTAGCAGTTGGGTGTGTGAGTTGATGTTTGTATAGTGCATTATGTGTTCTGCCTTTTTTAATGTTGCTGATATGTTCAGATATTCTGAGCCGGAGTGGCCTTGAAGTTTGGCCTATATAAAAGGCCCCACAAGGGGGGAAATAGGTCCAAACATTCAAACATATATAGTCCGTACCCACGAAAAATGTAGGTAATACTGCCAAGGTAAGAATGTATCTTAATACGAAGAATAAGCAGATGCAGCAGTAAAACTGAATAATCCCAAGGTAATGGCAACAAAAATGAGGCAGATAAAGCACAACTGGTTCAAATACGAAAAAAATGGATCCAAACCATCGAACATATATATTCCATGCCAGCAGGACGTAATAAATAATACTGTCAGGATAGGAATATGTTTTTGGTTCAAAAAATAAGCTGACAAACCAGCAAAAATAAAAATATTCCAAGGAGATGGCAGCAAAAAAAGTCAGGTTGAGCACTGATAATAAGTGGAGCAACCAATACAACTTGTTCTACGTTCAAAATGGGCCACGTCTTTGATGCAATACATAAAGTTGGACATATGAAGAGGGATGATCTACTGACCTATAAATCTGATACGGTTTCAACTTCTCATCCCATTAGATTCACTACTACCTATGGAAGGAATTCTGATGCCCTTATCCAGAGTATTCATTGTCATTGGAATCTTTTAGTATATGACAATGAGTTATCTTCCATCATTCCTCCCAAATATTTGTTTCCTTTTAGAAAAGGTAGAAATTTAGGCAGTACTTTTAATCATTACAAACATTCACATGACTCTGGCAATCTGGAACCTATACAAACCACCATTACTGGCACCATTGCAGTAGGTTGTTACCCTTGTGGACATTGTATTAATTGCCCCAAGATATCCAAAACAAAGGAATTTACAAGCAGGAACTCCCCCATGGTATATGATATTAAGTTTTTCGCCAATTGTAGCTCTGATTGGCTAATCTATTTAGCAACATGTACATGTGGGGCCTTTTATATAGGCCAAACTTCAAGGCCACTCCGGCTCAGAATATCTGAACATATCAGCAACATTAAAAAAGGCAGAACACATAATGCACTATACAAACATCATCTCACACACCCAACTGCTAATTTCTTTTTTACTGTCATTGATATTATTCATGGCAAAAAATCTAATAAAATGGTTGGCACTCCTTGTTGAATTCTAAAGAGAAAAAGTGGATCATTAAACTGGGCGGTCCTTTTTTCACCAGGGTTAAATGACAAACTTTAGCATTGACCAATTACAACTGTGTTAAGTGTATAAATAGACAGCTTTGATTCTGCTTGAGTTACACTGATGAAGGCTGTGTATGTGATACCAGCCGAAACCGGTCTGTGCATTTTCTTGCTGTTCTATGGATTTATAAAATAAATTTCAGTTATTTGAATTGGGTCAAGTTTTGCTGGCTTCACTTCTTTTCGGTTTGGCTTTCCTTGAGCCGTGCATCTGTTTCCGGGCAAACTTTATTTAGTTCATGACTTCCTCATTTTTTATATCACAAAAACCTGGCATTTTAACAGGGGTGTGTACACTTTTTATATCCACTGTATAACAGGCTGTGGGTTGGCTTACTGTGTTAGGAGTGTAGCTGTGAGAAGACTTTTCACTTCCAGCTTAAGTAGCTATTGGATAAATATTTGGCTAGTAGAATTAATGTTCTAGACAAATAATTATCCCCCTTTTTGTCATTTCAGAATTAGATCTGCAATTTTTTTTAATTAAATGTATGTTTTAAAGCCAAGTATTCAAGACCTGTGGTTAAGCTGCTTTCCAAGGATCCCAGGATAACACTGGACCTTTCAATAATATGTTAAAGTACCACATACTTCATGAATAAAAAGACAAGAAACTTGTAGAACATCTAGTAAGTAAACCGAGTAAGACTTTCAGATGAAGCATTCTGCAGGCTTGCGAGAATTCACATTACGCAATTTATTTTGCATCTTTAAGTAAGTCTTAGCATAGTGGATAGCAAAGTCATATGCATGCACTGTGTAGTATTTTATTTTGTGGTAAGTCATTTACAGGTGAGAGATTTCTTGCATTGAATCCTGGGCCAACAGTGTTGTAAAGATAAGCTGCTTATCTTACCTAGAGTATCGTGAAACTTACACTTTTGACAGATTTAATCTTTCCTTTGCAGATCGTTTTGTCAGAGATGTTACAGAAGCTGCCCTCACAAATCCAGTATGTGCTGCATTTGAAGAACCATCCTTCTCAGTAATGTAATATTTAGGCTTGAATACCAAAATCCTTAACAGCAGTCAATGAGACACACATTAAATATCTTGTATTCAACAACTGAGAGTCTGGGTGTTCTGTTTAATTTCTACCAGCCTGATGCAGATAATTGTCAGACTATGTATCTATGTACAGATATGTTACTTTTTGTTATCATTGTCCAAGTTATAGCTCAAGCACACTACCATGGACAAGGTCACTGTCATGGACTGGTGCACCACCATTTTTCAAAAGAAGCATGTTTCTTAGTGCCATTAGCTGCTGCCTTGAAAACAGATATTTGAGTCTGTCTTTGTACTTTAGTTGGTGGTATTCACATTTTTGCACGTTTTCCTTTTGAAATGCAAATTTTGAAAAGGTGCCAGAGACTGTATTTGTCCTCTACACTTGTAACAAGTGTTAATTCATATTGTGAAGTTATCCCTTAGCATATTTTGTATTGTTCTATAGCTGGTGCTTGAAAATTTTTATTCTGGGACATGTCTACATTATACACACTGTGGGTAATATCTTTCATTGCCTCAATTCGTCATGCAGCCCAAACCTGCCTGGCCATTGTATTTGGCTTTGTGTTGTGGGCTTTTAAAGAATCTAACTGTTTTCTTTCAGATAAATTGTTTTCATTCTTGAGTAGAAGCCCAGTAATGGTGCTTTTGAGTATTTGTCCAAGTCCTCTCTATATGTCCAGATTTGATATCAGGAGTCCTCCTTGAGTGTAGAGCTGAGATTTTCCCTTTTGTGTTTAGCATAGATATTTTTCTCTTCAGTTCTTGCACATAAGGTTAAAAGTGCCTCTTGCTGTGTTTGCCGTGAAGTTCTACTTCAGAACTGGAGAGCTGTGCTAGACCATGTGTCATAAGCTCTTTTCTGCTGTCTACACATTCACATTTTGATCCTAACATTTATTTTCCAAGGTTCAAAGTTAACCAGAGACCTCAGAAGATATCATCATATGCCTCTTTCAGCCTTTTCAAGGGTCAATAAACTTTATCATCAAGTCAGTGGTTCAAAGTTCCTATGTTTGAAGCCTGAAAAGTATAAACCATCATGTTGTGCATATGACTGCCAGATCACAGCAAAGATTAGCACCAGCATTGTCTCTACAAACTGGAAGAGGAACTGCACATGGAACAATGCCATAAGTGCCTTTGTTTTAACATTTCAGCCTATCAACCTAAAGATACAGTGGGGAAATTATTGATTTGCCTAACAACATACAGGAGGTCAGTGGCTGAAAGTGCAAGGTCAGTGCTTAAGAAAATCAAACATGTTTACCATTCCAAAAACAAGTCATCTGTCGACCATCTTACAAATCCCTGCTGTCGCCACTTTCAGCTTTACTTAGGAAGGGGTCAGACTTTTAACAGTCCTCTCCTTTAGCAGATGGCTAGGGGCTTTTAGGAGGTGTACCATACAACCCATCTTTGGGGAGGTGTTTCATGTTGTCAGTACTGTCATTCCTACAAGGTGAGTAGCGAGAGTTCTTTTATAACCAGCCTGCACTTGGAGAGTGTGTGCTTACATCTTGCAGTTGGTGCTCGGTGGTGTTACCCAAGACAAAACTCTCCTTCCCAATACCCCTCCCTCCATATGTGGCAGGATTTGATGCCCCTAGGTATTAGGATCCAGTAGGACTTTGTGTACCAGAGTTTATAAGAACTACTGAGATATAAGTTGACATTTGTGGAGATGTGTACTATGGGGTGCATTAGCATACCAATCGCCAGTCCCTGCTTAGGCACTTCTTTTCCCTGTGCTACATCTAGTAGGTGCAGCCCCAAAGCCCCCATCTTCATGACTCTTGTGTGCAACATAGGTTTTAGTGCTAGGAACTGACTGAAAAAAATGGAGACTGAGTGATGGCATGTGCCATGTCACTGAGAAACTCTGTTTTGGACATTTGTTGGATAATACTGAAAGTTATGACCTTCATTAGTTGGGACATTGCTATATAATGAGCATATTTCAGGCTTATCTGTTTTATCTAGGGGTATAACTAGTAAAGTGTTCTGAAGTGATGTCCCTCAGCAAAGCTGCGTTCCCTTTTGCAAGTCTTTAGCAGTCTAGATGGTCCATATCCTAGTTTAGTAGTAGTACATAGTTCATAAAAAGGCAAGGGAACAAAAAGGAACTGATTTCTGCACTGTTATAAAGTACTTTGTATGGAAGAGTTGTCACAGATTTTACAGTTTTTCAATACAAGTATGTTTTAGTTGTTGAGCCATTGGTGATACCTTATAAATTTGTTAATATCAGAAGAGCAGCTGTTCTTTGAAAAGGCTTAAGGTAGTAATAGAATATTAGTGTTCCATTAATTTGGAGTAAAACCTTAGCCCTGGTTTTATTTGTGTTGGATGGTAACTGGTGTTTAAGGGCAGGGTTTCACTTCTGAAAGTCACCTTTTTATTTTAACACTTTTAATGAATTATCATTTAAGATATAGACAACATAAAGTTATGTAGAAGAAAACAAACCATATTAACATAATTCCAGTTGCAAACATTATACATCACATATATTCTTTTGAATATTTATCAATTCAACATTGCATAAATTGATCAATTCCTGCCTTCCCTTAAACCTCCAAAATATTATTCTGTATGTATTCTTCAAGCAATTTCCATTTTCTATGTATTTTGCTCCTTCCTTTTCTAAAGATTCCACTTTCAGTTATTTGATCTTTGTTAAAATATTCAGTACTTTAAATACAGCTGAATTAGACTTTAATTTCCATTTTCCAGTAATTGCTGTTTTGGCAACCACCAGAATTAAACTTTCCAAGGCCTTACTATGTCTAGGTAATTCAGATCCTGTACCCCATCTCAAAAAAAAATAATTTCCTTAGTTACACCAGTTTGCTCACCTAATACTTCTGACAGAGCACTCTGTCAGGATTTGTTTAAAGTCTGCCAACTCATTACACTCCCAAAACATATGTACCAATTTCCCTCTTTCTTCCAAATCACATCGCCAGTATTTGGCATCTAACTGATGAAAGTCTACTTTGGGTATAAAAATACCAAATCAAACATTTCCAAACAAACATCCTGAATCTTCTAGACTTTGTTGCATATTTGGGAGCCACAACATATGACCTCCAATTGTTTCCTTGTGAAATGCTTAGTCTCTCTTCCCAATCTTTTTGTAATCTCCTCTAATTTATTTCTATAGTTATTGTGCAATATTTTATATGCCATACTTATCACTTTAACAGCAGCTTCTGTTCTAGATTCAGTTAAAAACTCTAAAAGAGCAGCTGTTTCACTTAAGCTGCTCTTTCAGAGTTACAAATATCCTTATAGCTAAATGGGTAGAGGTGCAACCACATGAGCAGTAGATGCAGGGTTTGAATACATGGAAGGAAAAATAAGCATTTATTTTCACCTCACTGTCCCTCTTCAAGAGAAATCTTGATGAGTGGATGGGAACTAGAAAGTTCACTCCGGGGATCACTCCAGTGGCTCTACTTGATAGAGGCACCCGGAGCTAATGTCAGGAGGCACAATGCCAGGGCACTTCTATGGGCTAGGCTTGTAAAGGCTCCAGGGCTGTTAGCCTAGTACACACTTATGAACCAGAGAGTCCCCTATCCCATTCTCTTTGCCTATACTTAGATATCAATCCCTGATATGGAAGGATGTCTCTAGGCTTGCAGTCCAAGTATTTTTATAGATTCTTCCCATTCTGTTACCTTTCCCTCTCCGGTAAATTACAGCCCACTCTTGCCTCTTCTCTGTACCTCTAATTGCAGTCATCTCAATAAATTGTCCTTTCGCCATTCTTGGGTTGGCTTAGTACATGGTTCTTAGAATACTTTCTGCTGCTTTGTATGAGTGTAATATTCTGCATGGCTGTTATTCTTCTTAAGGATCAGCATCCAAAATTCATCTCTGTCTTAATTTATAGAACTTCCTCCTGCCTCATTGTCATCTCTTTCCATTTTGAATTATAACTTTCTGCTTGTGTTATCTATATGAGCCTTATTTGTGCAACTCTAAAATATCCCTTCAAAACAAGTAATCCTAATCCACCTCGTCTTTTGGAGGAATGAACTTAGCCAGTTGACCCTTGCCATTTTCCTTTCTCAGCTAAGTCCTTCAGCTGTGTATTAATTACTGTCCACACCTTTTCCTGTGATTGAAAAATGTCTTAGCTGTATGTAAAACTTAAGGGATTAAACCATTTCCACTATACTTCTATCTTCTTATCCATGTTCATAAACAAGAGCGTCCAGTTTCACATTTTTTGTATTATCTTTTCTTTAGTCTGTTCCCACATATCCTTAGCTGCCTTAACAGAATCCTTTTTAATCCGTACTCCTAAATACTAAATTTTATCATCCCCCCGTAAATATATTCTAAAACAGCCTTTTCTCACAGAAAAGTTATTAGATAATTTTCTCTTACTTATCGCATTTAGCGACTATCCTTTCTTGAATCTTTTCAATTCCTTTCCTCCCCTTTACCGCGAGGTTTTCTTTTTTACCATCGTTGGTAAACCCCCTTTCCTTCTTACCTTCGGGTAATTCTTGTACCATTGCTGGTATCTTTTCTGGGTTTCCTCCTTTCTTTCTAACATGGCAGATAAAAAAGGTAGTCCAGGATTTAAAAGATGTTTAGATTGTGGCCATAAATTACCTACTTCAGATGCACATTCCCTGTGTTTCTATTGCTTGGGTGTGCCTCATTTAACAGTTGACCCGCCTTGCGGGATTTGTAAGAATTCCTCTAACAGGACGTTGATTGAGAGAAAAAATAAATTAACATTGAAGGGGCTACTTAAATCTCCTTTTTCAGAGGCTTTTTCTGGGTCGGAGGCTTCAAGCCCTCCAAGATCCCATAAGAAAAAGAATGATGAACATATAAAGGCCAAGTCTCTTCCTTCATCCCCTGCTGGGTACCCCCAGGAACCGAGACCCAAGAAAGCTAAGCTTTCCAGTTCGGATTTGACTTCTTCGGCTCCAGCGCTTTCAGTACCTAGACCTTAGACACTGAGGCCATTGGCACCATCTGTGACTTTGGCACCGACTAGCGTGCCCTTTACCATATTGGTACTGAGGGGCTCCTCAGTTCAGACTTCTTTACCGGCACTGACTGTCCAGTCAATGCAGACTGTTATGACGTTGATGGATTTTACGACGCCCATTGCCTTTTCGGCTTTGACAACTTACCCGGCACCGACTACCCTCTCTGCACCGACCATTCAGTTATTGGCCCTGATATTTTCAGTTCCAGTCTTAGCGCCGGCAACCACTTTGGTACTGATTTTATCGTCGGTGCAGACCATGACTTCGGCACCGGTGATTTCCTAGGTGCAGACACCTGTAGTTCAGTCCTTTACAGCCCCGTTGTTTTCAGTGCAGACATCCAAGGTGGGCACCGAGCTTGCTCCATCTTTGGATAGACCTGACTCCCCCTCAGCAGTGTCCGTGAAATCCACTAGAAGCCTCTCTGAACATGACGTATTGCGTCTTGTGGATCAAGTGCTTTTGACGATCTGAAGAAGAACTCTTCGAAAACGCTTAACATTGGACCAGGGACTTAATTTTTATTATTTTTGTTCTTATTTTGTTTTATTTCATTCTTCTCATTAAATTCTGGATTTTAACAGAACTTTTATTACTGGATTGCACAGACAGTTTATTTGCTTTTCAGCACAGTGTTAGCCTGGGTGAACCAGCTGTCTTTTGGTTTGTGGATTATTTATTGGACAGTTCACCGCAGCAAAGGGAATATCTCTTCATTTTTTTGATATAGCGCAGTCTTCCCCCTCTACGGTTCCCTTTATGGAACTCACTAAGGAGCCGCAGTTGCCTTTGAGGCAGGAGAGTTTTGCTACGACCCAGGATGTCAGCTGTGGTATATGTAATTTGGCATGTCACAGCCATTCAGGGACTCCAAGTCGGCAGGCTGAGCCACTTTGGAGAGGGGTGACCCCTGCCCTGGGCACCTCACCCCTCTTCAGGTGGACCGGCCTTCCAGCTAATGGAGAAGGCTCTGGCGTCGGTTGGCGATCATGTGCTATCACTCTCTCTGCCCTCCTCTCGACCACAATGTACACAAGTTGCTCCTAGCGGACACCGGGTGCAAGGGCCTCAGGATATACTCCCAAAGGAGATCCCTTTTGCGCTGTCTTCCCTAGCTTCTCCCTCTGAGGACGTTCATCAAAAGGACTCGTGCAAGAGGAAGCACATGGACTCCACAGAGGAGTCCCTTACTGAAGACACAGACTTTGATGATGGGGAAGGTTCCCCTCGCTCACCATCTGAGGTATCATTTGGTGATATTCTTGAAATTCTTAAACAGAGAGGTGACTAGCAGCCCTTGAATCTGATCTCTGAAGAGTGTGTGTTCCTGCAGGCCTTTTGCATCCGGCCCTCCTACTTCCTGGGTTACTCCACCTGATGAACTGGTCCGGCCCATCGTGCAGCATGCGTGGGAGGCTCCTGACATGGTTGAGGCCATTCCCTGGAGGCCAGATAAAATTTTGTCCCCTCCTGCTACTGATCCCCATTGGTCCAAAGGTCTTCCTGTAGATGCTTTGGTGGTGGCAGCCGCAACTAAAAAGGACCTGGATGAAGAAGAAAGCCAGACTGTCTATCCACCCAACAAAGAGTCTCGGGCTCTGAACAGAATAGGGAAGCGTACTTTTGCATCAGCAACATTTGTAATCAGGTCCCTGAACTACATGGCACACTTTACCAGGCTTCAAAGAGATTTAATTTCTGAGCTCTCAAGCTTTGGCTGGAGCTGTGCCTGAAGAGGTCCATGACAAAGTGGCCTCTCAGCTAGCCACCATTGAATCGATATCTAACTCCTCCATGCGCCTGATATCTCATGCATCAGAAGGAGCAGCGAGTTCAGGCATTGTTCTGAGATGACACGCCTGGATGCGCTTGTGTAATTTCGTGGAACCCTTCAAGGCTTCCTTTGTCAATGCTCCCATCAAAGCCTCTTCATTGTTTGGACCCAAGGTTAAAAGCACACCGGCCAGATGTGAACAGGACGGTAAGCCCCTTTCTGCCGTGGGTGTCCGTTATTCTTCCCCTCAATGGGCTTTCTCCAGAAACCAGAAGAGTTGGAAGATATGGCACAAAAAGTCTCAGGGTCCTTTCCGTGACACACAGGCCGAGTTCTTCCCTAGAGATAGAGGAGGAAACTCACAGGGAAGACGCCCTTTTCGGGGCAGAGGGGGTCAGCATAACCCGGGTTCTAGGGGCTCTTTCCCTGGCCAATCCTACCAGTGCTCCTGAAGAGCGGCCCAACTGCTTTCCTCTTGAAGTGGTTGGGAGTCGTTTCTCTTTGTACCCTTCTGCCTGGCTAACCATCACCACTGATTCTTGGGTACAAAGGATAATAACCAGAGGTTATCATATTCCCTTCGACCATTGTCCCACTCCCCTAACAAACTTACGCGATGTTCCACCCAGTCAATGGGAAGAAGCAGCATTAAAGATTTCAAAACTGCTAAGAAAAAGAGTCATCCAAATAGTCCTTCCAGACCAGATAGGATCCGGATTCTACTCCAGACTATTTTTGGTGCCAAAGAAAACCAGGGACTGGAGACCAATTTTGGATCTCAGTTTATTCAACAAGTTTGTAAAAGTACAGAAATTCCGGATGGTCACAATAGAGTCTATCCTTCTGCTTTTGGAAAAAGACGATTGGATGTGCTTGATAGAGCTTCAAGATGCGTACTACCACATAAAGTGGACAGACCATCAAGAAGAGTCCTTCGCTTCTGTGCAGGAGCCAGTCACTACCGGTTCAGAATACTGCCCTTCAGAGACTCTAAAGCCCCAGTGTGTTCACAAAGTGCATGGTAGTCATAACAGCTCACTTGCGACTACAAGGATTCCAGGTGTTTCCTTACCTAGACGACTGGCTCATCTCCGGCCCCACCAGACATCTGTTGGAAGAAGCCTTGGCAATACTCTCTCCTCTCTGCAGAAAGGCTAGGCATAACCATAAACTGGCAAAAATCCAGTCTCACCCCATTTCAGTCCACAGAATTCATAGGGCTTATCTTGAATACAAAGAATTGCAGAGCATCCATTCCAGAGCACAGAAGTCTAAGGATAAAGCAACAACTGATCCCAATCCTTTCAAGGGAGAAATCCACAGCTCACTCTGTTCTACAGTTATTGAGTTCCATGGCAGCCTCCATCACCATTGTCGCCCTGGCCAGGTTTCACATGAGGCTTCTACAATGGCCACTTCTCACCCAATATTATCCCTTTCAATACCCTCTTTCAGACAAGATTTGGGTAACTCACAGGTGCAAACAGCATTTAAATTGGTGAATGGCCCACAACCCATCACAGTGGTCTCGCCCCTTCTCCCCCAAACAGCTCAAGGCTACAGTGACCACGGACGCCTCCCTGATGGGGTGGGGGGGCTATGTCAGGGACAGACAGTCCAAGGTACTTGGTCCGAAATGGAGGCCCATCTGCATATAAATGTTCTAGAGCTGAGGGCGGTGCTTCTGGTGTTGCAAGCATTCCATCCCCTGCTGCTATCTGGGACTATTGCAATACAATCAGACAACATGGCGGTGGTCTGGTACATCAACAAACAGGGTGGAACCAAATCTTACCCACTGTGTCGAGAGGCCATGGGGATATGGCATTGGGCGATGGCTACCAACTGTTTTCTTTTAGCAACGCACATTCCTGGGAGTTTCATCATGATAGCAGACAGACTCAGCAGGTGTATACTACAACCTCATGAGTGGTCCCTGAATCCCTTGATAGCAGCGGAGATTTTCAACCCTGGGGTCTTCCTTGCTGCGACCTCTTTGCGTCCCCTCCAACTACAAATATAGCAACAGTTTTGCCCTGATTCCCCCTCTTGGACGGTCACCCAGGGACGCTCTCGTCCATGATTGGCCCTCTGGTCTACTTTATGCATTTCCACCTCTCCCCCTCATTCCCCAGTTTCTGAAGAAAGCCCGCCAGTTGGCGAGCAAAGTAATCCTCATAGCACCATATTGGCCTCATCAGATTTGGTTCCCCTTCCTTTGGCCTCACCTGCTAGAGTGACCGTAGATTCTCCACCCAACCCCGGGGTTGATCTTCCATCTGCAGAATCTGTTTCACCCCATCTTGAACAGACTGAAGCTCACAGCTTGGCTCCTCCAATTCCCTTGATTGCCAGGCAGAATGATCTTTCTTTGCCAATACGTGACATTCTTATTGCATCTCATAAGTCTTCCACCAGAATTACATATCTCAGCAAGTGGAAAAGATTTACCTTTTGGCTGAAAGAAAAACAGGTAGATGCTTTTTCAGCACCAGTGTCGATAGTACTGGAGTATCTAGCTACCATATTTCAATCCGGTCTATCTGCCTCTACTGTTCATTTGGCTGCAATATCTAATTTCCATGATGGTGTCCAAGACTCCTCTCTTATGTCACACAAGTTATGCAAGACTTTCATAAAAGGCGTGAATCATCTAAAATCCCTTTTAGAGAACCTACTCAACCATGGGCCCTGTCATTAGTCCTACAAGCTTTGATAGTGTCACCTTTCAAACCAGCTTCTTCTTGCGACCTCAAATATTTGTCATGGAAAACTTTGTTTTTGTTCACCATTACTTCTGCCAGACGTATCTCTGAGCTTCAAGCCTTATGCATCAAGAGTCCATATTTGATTTTTCATAGAGATAGTGTCATTGAGAACTAATCCTTCTTTTCTGCCAAAAGTGATCTCTGAAATGTCCATTAATCAAACCATTGAATTGCCAGTTTTCTTCCCCAATCGTTCAAACAAAGGAGAGTATTGCCTACATACCCTAGATACCCTAGATATTCACAGGCAAATTCGCTTCTACTTGAACAGGATTAAGGCCTCTCATAAGTCAGACCAGTTATTTTTGGCCTATTCTGAACCTAGATTAGGATGTGCTGTTGCTAAGGTCACATTGGTAAAATGGTTGAAAGACTGCGTGACCTTCATTTATAGACAACGTACTATTCCATTACCTACTACCATAAAGGCTCATTCTACAAGGTCGGTGGCAACTTCTGCTGCCTTCCATGCCAGAGCCTCTTTACATGACATTTGTGGAGCTGCAACTTGGGCTACGCCTCATACCGTCATTAATCATTACAAATTGGATTTGGCCTCCAGGGGAAGAGCGTTTTTTGGTTCTATGGTGCTCAGGAATGTCCTTCCATGAGAGCCTCCCAGGAATAAAGGTAGCTGGGGACTCTGTCCCACACGTAAGGAATTAACGAGGATTAACAATATCCGATAACGAAGTTATGTCTTACCATAACGTTCCATCTGTATTGTTGATCCTCGTTCAGTCATTACGACCCTCCCTCTTTCCCCCTCCTGTGGCTTCTAGTGGATCTTACCATCCGGTTCCATTAGGTCATTTGACCAGAGGTAGCCTCTACCTTCTTTTGACTTGCAAACTCAATCTGAGCTAACAGGGAGAGGGGAATTCTGGGTAAGTGTTTTAGCTCGAGAGTTTGTAGCTGACGTGAGCTTGGAAGATGGCCGGCTTGGTTCTGAGGTCGGAACCGATACCCACACGTAATGACTGAACGAGGATCAACAATACAGTTGGAACATTATGGTAAGACATAATTTTGTCTTGCCTGACCAATTCACATGTGGATTCTTGGTTTACAGCTATAACCTTTGTTTTATATTCATTAATTTCTTATCCCAAAAAGACTTGAAACTGTCTCAAGATATTCCACAACACTGAGATGTCCTTTTCTGGTTTTATCAGGTATATATTAATATGGTGTACAAGTAGTCAGCTTTTTTTGGTTACCATGCCAGTTGTATCCTTAAATTTCTGAGTCCCTTATATTTTTTGCTAGTGACTCTAAATATAAAGCAAGTAACAAATGGGAAGGAGGTAACCCTTCCTGATTCCTCTGTTCATAGATAACTTGTCAGAAAAGAACCTTACCACTTCAATTTTTGCCTCCAATCCCTCGTATATCCATCTAATTAACCTTATATCAGGAAGTGCTAGTGCTTTCATTGCCCTACTCATAAAAATCCCACCTTACTCTGTTGAATGCTTTCTCTACATCAAGATCCACCAACAGCAGTATTCTTATACACTGCTTCTCCTTGGATCATCATTGATCTATTAATATCAAATGTCTGCTTCCCCCCACAAAACCACATTTATCCTTATCTGTCAATTTTGGCAATGCATTTGCCGTTCTTTCAGCTATTCTAGACATAAGCACTTTGTATTCTTGTTTTAAAATTGAAGTAGGCTATAGGAAGCTTGGTCTGACAGATTTTACCATTTTAGGTATTACCGCCACCACAACTTTGTTCAAGAATGTCAACACTTCACCTCCTTTTAAAATACTGTTAAAACATTGCCGATCTCTATCACTTTCCTCTATTCCTGGAAACATTCCTGCAGATGGATTGTATGTTAACATTTTTATCTCATCTCCTCTTATCTTTGACTGTTAATTGTTAAACTTAATCTACCTCTAACCTTGGCATACTTAAGTCTTCCATAAATATTCCCATTTGTGCTCTCAATTTCCACATTTCTCTGCTTTATGCAAATTTTCATAAAATTTCCAAAATATCTCCACCTCTGCAGAATCTCTGCTTATTTTTCTTGTTATAGGCTGCTTAAGTTTGACAAAAACCCCTTCCACACTCTGTCGCCTAAGTCATTGTGCTAAAAGTTTTGTGCTCTGGTGTCATTATGAAAAAAACGTTGCTTAAAAGCAATCTTTCTAAACTCATGTATATTATCCATATATTCCCTTATTTTCTGTTTAGCACTCTGGACGTGCACTTCTTGTTCAGCAAGTTTCCCCTTATTATGCAATACTTTAACCTTTGTCAGCCCCTGTAAATAATTCCTGTTGCATTTTAACCATATCTGTCTTTTTGTTTCTACTCTTTTCTTAAACTCCACTTTCATTTTATCACACACACTAGCTATAACTCCTGTAGAAATTTCTATCTTGTGTAAGAGCTCCAAAATAATTTCTACTACCCATTCCTTAAATTCTTTTCTCTTTAACAGGTAGGTGGAGAAGCACTGTTGCCTTATTTTGCTTCTTTATCCTGCTTTTTTGTCTTATTTATTGTGCATGATCTGAAATAGTTATTGTAGGTGTGTTGAAGCTTTCAATTAAATGCACGTTCCTGTGAAGTATAATTTCTGTCTAGTCTAGTCCAGTTATCGTACCTTGTGGAGTAACAGTAAATTCTCAGAGTTCCTTCTACTGAATTTGTTTGCCAAACCAAATATTTTTATAATGTTCTTCAGAAATCTGTCCTCTCTTATTTTTTCTGTTCTAGGTTCCCTCATATACATCGTCACTATTGCAAATCAAATTCTAGCCTCCACTTGTAATTAATATTCCCTGCTGAAAGCTGATTATTTAGATTCATATTACGTTATCGAAAGATAATGTAATCGAACAGCCGAAACATAAAAACGGCCGCATTTCAAAACTTTTATTGTGTGCGGCTGTGCCCCTCACACCCCCCGCTTAATATATATTCCAACTCTGAGATCGCACTACAGTGAGGAAAGGGCAAATATCCTAATCTTCACTGTACTGTGATCTCACAATGTGAACTTCGAAATGTGGCCGTTTCGATGTTTTGGTCGTTCAATTACATTATCTTTCGACAACGTAATAGGAACCCAATTGTTTCTCCCAGAATTTTTTTAAGCTCCATAATAGCAGTTTTAGGTGGAATAAACATGTGCCAGAGTCATCCTCTTCCATTGCCAGTAGTCCTTTTCTACCATAAATCTGCTATTATTGTTTCCTCCTCTATCACTATTGGAGCTTCCCTAGCAATTAGTACAAGTACTCCCTATTTCCTTTGTCCGATAGTCTGCTGAATATCCCACCTTAAATACTTTCTGTATCAAATTCACATACTCATTTCTTTCCAAGTGTATCTCCTTAGCATTGCCATTTCCAGTCTGCATTTCTTAATATAATTGAATACACTTTTTTTGTTTATACCTGTGAGGCCATTAACGTTTCATAATAATATAGATACTGTAGTCATTATACGTTATTATTCCCTCCTATTATATGACAGTTTTTTAAATGTCTATTCCAGCTTTTGTGTTACATGCACCCACTAATGTTTGGCAGCTTGATCTTTTCTATGGTTGTTTCTTATCTCTTTTTGAATCTGTCACATTTTACAAGACTTTATTTTAATGAAAACATAACCTATTAACTTACAATCACACAAAACTGTGCACATCTTAAAATAGTGAAGTTTAACATTCCTTGGAAGGAGTCACCTTTGATCTCATTACAGGGGCGAGCTATTGCAGTGTGGAGTCTCCTGCGTAGTGGATAAGCCTATGAACAGGTTACTGTGGGAGCAGATATTAACAGAAATTCAAAAATGAAATAGACTAAGCACTTCAACATAGTTATGGATAAACAAAGTATGTGTGTTTACTCTGCTGTTGGGCAGATACCTGCAAAATGAAGAAGTAGATGGGTACGTTAGATTCTAGTTAGTTAAATTTTGTAGTACTAGTTCAATTCTTTTATTCTCTTTGTGGAGTTGGCTTATACTCACCAAACATGCACTGTAAGCTTTGGAGAAACAAACAAAAAAATGGCATCTGCATACTACCCTTAACTAAGTAAATTTCTCAACTCATCTTAGAACTGACACAAGCAGATGTTCATCATGCATACAGCTGCAGTCATAACAGATGGGTTCTCCTGCCATCAGGCGGGTCCTCGGTCGGCCGAATTCCAAAGTCTAGGTCCGGCGTCGGTTGTCGTCGCTTCTTCCCTGACATCAGTGAGACAGGGGTATAAAGGAACCAGACAACGCCATTTTCTTCAGTCTTTCTTGCTGCGTGGTGCCCGAAGCAGAAGCAGTTCGCAAGTGCCGGTCGGCCAGCTCCTGAGATTACGAATATTTTTCAACCGAAGATTTCTAGAAAGCTAAGTACCCCGTTGGGGAAACTTTTCTTACCTCAGACCGATGTCAGGCAAAGATAATAATTGCATTTCATGTGGGAAGCAAATAAGGATTTCCATTCTCTCTGTATACCTTGCTTAGGCCCAGACCACGACGTCTCGGCCTGTCGTTTTTGTGCTACATTCAACAGACACACTAATAAGCGTCGGGCGGAGTTCGCCCAACACTATTTTGGCAAAAAGTTTAATTACATGTCGTCTGATACTCCGACTCCAATTTTGAGTAAACGACGTAAAGATAAGGACCGATATACGAGGTCCACGACTTCTACCGACACCACGCTAAAGCCGACTACATGCGCTCCGGTTCTCAGCTAGGTGCCTACGCAGCCCCTGACTACCGATGACACTTCATTAGCGGTGTCTTCTGTGCCCGAGGTCGCAGGCTCTTCGGCCCACACCCCTACTACAGATACCGAAGTCACTCTTGGCAGGGAAACTCAGAGTTCAGACAGGCCTGCCACCTCTCAAGGTGTCTTCAGGCCTTCTTCTTCTTTTTCCATTAAGGCTTACACTAAATCTAAAGCAGCCATGCATTCTAAAAGACAAGCTCCACAGGGCCCTTCTCAAGGCCCCATGCCTAAAAAGCAGATGCTCAAAATGGCTGAGGATTTGATTACTCTTATCAGGGGTTCTCAACCCCCCCCCCTCCCCCACGGAGAAAAGGCCCAGAGTGGAGGAAGAATACCTTTCCTCAGACCAGGCCTCCATTACTTCAGAGCATTCTGAGGACCAGGAACATTCTTACTCCCCTTTCGAAGATTCTGATGCAGAGGAGTCTATTCCCTGTGTCCCCCCCCCTGAGGATTACTCTTTTGGGGAAACCTTGCATACCTTGAGGGAACACTTCCACTGGGAAGGCCAAGAGTACTCGGACTCCAAGAAAAGGCTCAGGGATTTCCTCTTGCTCCCTCAGCACAGGCCTCTGGCTATACCTCCTGTCTTAGACATATTAGATGATGTGTATTCAGAGGCCAGCCTTAGCCCAGATTCTTTACCTCCAACTCCAGTCAAGCCTGACCGGTATTACCAGGTGCCTGATTCATACCAATTCCTATACAAAAGCCATGCGGCTGACCCAGAAACTATTTCACAGGGTCCCAAGGGAATTAAGGCCTCCACTGCCAAAAATCCATTACCTTCAGAGAGAGATTCCAGAGCTTTAGAAAGGTGGGGGAAAAAGGTATACACCTCTGCCACTTTCACCATGAGGGCATTAAACTGTCAGTTCCATATGTTAAAGTATCAACAGTTTTTGTTCTCAGTTGAAAAGCAAAATGTCACAACCTGAACAACCAGATTTGAAGGAGTTGCAGGATTTGTTGCACAGTGCAGAGCAAGTGGGTAAACATACCTTGCAATGTGGTTTTGATGCTTTAGAAGCCTCTTGAAGAGCAAACCTTACCAGATCATGTCAAAGCTAAATTACTAGATGCACCTCTTCAAAAAGATGTATTGTTTGGTGTTAAAGCTGATGAGGTATTAAAGAAAATGGAGGAAAAGGCAAAATTAATGCAAACAGTGAAAGATTTCCTACAGGTACAACCGCCACATTTCAGTAGAAATTGGCCTTCAAAAAATTGGTCCTTTCCAGCCACAGACAGACCTCAAAGAGGTAGATACAGGCGCCCAAGAGGTAGAGGGCAATCTCAAGGATCATTTAGAGGCAGACAATGGCAAACACCTACACCAAGAGGGGGTGAGGATAGTTCACAGCCATTCAGAAAGCAGACCCAATGACTTTCCCCTTTGCATGCCAAGCAAGGCTCAAATGGCAGCATCTTTAGGCGGAAAACTGGCATTATTTTCGAAAAATTGGCATATTGTCACAAAAGACAGATGGATCCTGGACGTTATAGACAGAGGCTACAGATTCCACTTTCACACCCTTCCAAAAATGAGAGGCATGCCAAACCTGCCACACAATCAAAGGGCAGAGGCACAAAAACAAATTTCAGATCTCATGGACATGAACGCTATTCAAGAGGTACCTGCACAAGAACAGGGTCAAGGTTTTTATTCCAGACTATTCCTGGTACCAAGGAAGGGCAAAGATTGGAGACCTATTTTGGACCTATCCATCCTAAACACATATTTACTCGTACCAAAGTTCAAGATGCTCACATTACAGCAGCTTCTTTCCATGCTGGGCAAGGAGTCTTGGCTGGTGACATTGGACCTCAAGGAGGCATACCTGCATGTCCCAATCAGACAAGATTGCAGAAGATACCTCAGATTTCTTGCAGGTTCATCCCATTATCAATTCTCTGCATTGCCCTTTGGCATATCTACTGCGCCCAGAGTGTTCATGAAATGCCTGACATCAGTAATTGCCTTCTGCAGACTTCAACGGATACAAATATACCCATATCTGGATGACTGCCTGATCCAAGCGGACAGCAAACACACTCTTCTGAAACACCTGGCATTTGTAATAATGTTGTTGAAATCTCAGGGATACACAGTCAACAAAAAGAAGTCAAGACTAATACCCTGTTAAACAATAATTTTCCTGGGTGCCAGCTTGGATACAAACACCCAGATTGCCTACCTCACTCCAGAGAAACAAGGGCAATTAACTCAATACTTCAGAAAACTGGCAACCTTCACCAGGATGACTGCAAGGAAAATCCTGCAGGCTCTGGGATTCATGGCATCTTGCATCCTGCTAATCCCATGTGCAAAGCTGCATATGAGGAAACTTCAATAGTACCTAAAAACTTATGGTCTGAACACAGCCACAATTTGGAAACAATCATACCACTGATTCCATGTCTTCAAAAGGAATTTCTGTGGTGGGCTCAAGCATGCCAAATAAACATAGGTCTCCCATTCTGCAAGCCTCAAGCAAATCAAGTCATCACAACAGACGCCTCGGACTACGCCTGGGGGGCGCACATGACAGATCGGTGCATTCAGGGCAAATGGTCACAAAAAGAAAAGCACCTACACATCAATCAAAAGGAAATGCTAGCAGTAATAAATGCTATTATGGCTTTCAAAGACCTACTGCATCCAGGGCAGCTATTGATAAGGACAGACAACACCACAGTGATGTGGTACATAAACAAACAGGGAGGAACTCATTTATATCCCCTGTGCAGACTAGCCATGTCCCTTTGGAACACGGCTCTGGAATTGCAAATCCAACTTCAAGCACAATTCCTGCCAGGGAAGGAAAACACACTGGCAGACAACCTGAGCAGAAATATGACAGATCCACATGAATGGAAGTTGCATCCTCAAGTTTTTACAATGATAATTCAAGCATGGGGAAGGCCAGACATAGATCTCTTTGACACCCACAGAAATTACCAATTGAAAAAATTCTGCTCAAGGACCTTTCATCCACAGGCCTGGAAAGTGGACGCACTCTCTTTCAGTTGGACAACAATGACGGTTTATGCCTTTCCACCTCTTCCACTGCTGGCCAAAGTTCTATTAAAAGCCAGAGCAGACAGACCAAAGATGATTCTCATTGCTCCAGACTGGCCAAGACAACACTGGTACCCACTCCTGAGGAGCCTGACGCATTCCCCACCATGGATCCTGCCTCTAATGCCTCTTCTACTGACGCAGCACAACTTCAAAACTCTTCACAGTCAGCTGAAAACACTCAATCTAGCCGCATGGAGAATTCCTTAAATTCACAGCAGACCCTACTCTCCAAGGAGGTGCAGGATGTCATTTTGGAGGCCAGAAAGCCTTCTACTAGAAAAGCCTACTCCGCAAAATGGAAATGGTTCTGTGTCTGGAATCAGAAAAAGGGTCAGAATCCTGGAATATTGAATTTACCTCAAATACTACAGTACCTAGCCGAGCTGCTAAGCAGTGGACTTTCATTCTCCTCCATCAAAATCCATGCCTCAGCCATTTCTGCAGAGTACAACACTGATCCTCCTTTATTCTCTCACCCTCTCTTAAGACAGTTCCTCAGAGGGGCTAAGAATATAAACCCCCCAAGGAAGCAACCAGTACCGGCTTGGGACCTCAATTTCATTCTAGAAAAACCAGCCCTGCCTCCTTTTGAGCCAGCTGCTTCAACAGATCTGCAATATTTGTCATGGAAAACAGCCTTCCTTCTAGCTATCACCTCAGCACGCAGGGTTTCGGAACTACAAGCCCTCATGGCTGTGCAGCCTTTCATCATTTTCCATCATGACAGAGTTTCCTTACGAACCAATCCTTCATTTATGCCAAAGGTAGTATCCGGGGTAGCCTTGAATCAGGCTATCCACTTACCTACGTTTTACCCTAATCCACAAAACAAAGGGGAGAGGCTACTACATTCCTTGAACATTCACAGACAGCTCCGTTATTATTTGGACAGAACAAAGCCTTTCAGAAAATCAGAGCAACTCTTTGTGTCCTATGCTACAGGTGCTCAAGGGAAGCCTATTTCCAAACAGACAATCTCAGAATGGATTACCCACTGCATACGTTTTTGTTACTCTTTTCATGGTAAAACTGTACCTACAGGCATCAGATCTTACTCCACAAGGGCCACAGCTACCTCTGCTGCTTTCCTCAGGGGGGGTTCCTACCAAAGATATTTTGGAAGCAGCCACTTGGAGTTCTGTACATACTTTCTCCAAGCACTATCACCTACCATTATACTCCAAAACTAGAGCGGGCTTTGCCACTGCAGTCTTGCAGGGCATCCTGGCTCCACCTAGTTCAACTTAGTGCCTACTACCCCTTTATTAGCTTTGGGATTCTACCCATCTGTTATGACTGCAGCTGTATGCACGATGAACATAGTACAGTTTTGTACCTACCATAAATGTAGATGTTCGAGTGCTAATACAGCTGCAGTCCAGGTTTCCCTCCCTCCTTCCCCTCTTGGGACAGGCCTTATGGCTAACACCTCCTCATACAACCTCATTGGGGTATTCTTTTATGGTGTATTTGCTTGTGACTACTGTTTTTTGATTATATTGCATTTGCTTTACTACATAAATTTATGTTTTGCCTCCCTTCTGGGGGCACCTGACATCTGGGGCAAGAAAAACTGAAGAAAATGGTGTCGGCTGGTTCCTTTATATCCCTGTCGCACTGACGTCAGGGAAGAAGCGACGACAACCGACGCCGGACCTAGACTTTGGAATTCGGCCGACCGAGGACCCGCCTGACGGCAGGAGAACCCATCTGTTATGACTGCAGCTGTATTAGCACTCGAACATCTACATTTATGGTAGGTACAAAACTGTACTTTTCAATGCTGTAATCAGCACTGAAGCTCATTTATGGGGAGATATTGTGCTTAGAGGTGTTCAGAAGGTTGACATTAAGTACACTTGTCAAGAAATTCAATAAAAGTGGTAGTGACATTAAGACATTATAAGAACTAGAGAAAAGCCTTGAGAATGTGGACAAGTATATTTTTTCCAAAGTAGAGGGATGTCAGTTTGGATTGCCAAAAATAGAGTACAGTGCAAGTAATGGCATTATCTTTGATTTGCAGATATTCTGCAAGAATGTTGCCCACTGAAGGTAAGGAGGATTTAAATTTCTTGAGTGATTTCCTTCTGAGAGTAGTATGATTTGCTTGGAGTTGTATTGTTATTTTAGAACAGCAGTGAGTTGTAGAGCAGTCCATCCTGAGGATAAGTGAGGAAATGAAGCAGCACTGATGAAAACGTACTTAAAATCAGCTCTCACTGGCAGAGGGTTGTATTGTTAACGATTAGTTTTGACAAGCTTTTCTGAGGTTTTGTAAACTGAGAGTACAACTGCTTAGGACTGTGAAAGGTATAGGTATTGTTGAGCTTGGAGGTCTTTTTGCTTAATGAAGCAGACCATAGGTTTGACATTATTTCAAAGGTCCTTGTAAGTAGTATGTTTAAGAAATCTGCCTCTGCTAGAGGTTTCCAGAAGGTGGTCTTCAGCATGAGGAATGTGATAAGAGTTTGAGTGCTGTTTCATCAATTGACAGCAACACAAAAGAGATTTTGTTTAAGCTGTTTTAATGAGCAGTAACAATTACCATTTCTTCACTGTTGTGTGGTCATGGAGTTGGTGTGTATATATATATATATATATATATGTGTGTATATATATATATATATATATATATATATATATATATATATATATATATATGTATATATATATATATATATATTTATATATGTTGGGGTGGTGTGGGGGGGTTCAAGGGGAGGCTTGCCACCCCCTGCAAAAAAGCCTTTGCAGGTTTTACTGAAAGGGTCATTCAATTAATATTTTTTGCACAATGGTCCATCTGGGAAATGTCACGCATTAAGTAAACATGAACCCTTAGCATGCAAGGCAGCAGTTGACTTAATACATGATTCATAGCAATGTGCAGGGGCCCTTATTGTCTGCACCTAATGGAAGCAATGTATTTAAAATGTTGAATGGCAGTGTCTACATCTAGATGGTGTAGGCAGCAGTAGTGAAGCTGCTTTAGACTTAAGATGAATGTACCAGGAAATAATTTTTTTTTTGTATTTCTTCTGAGAATGTAGTAGTGAACTTTATGCATTCTGAGTCCAGCAAATGTAGGTGAATAGAGTGATCTCTGACTGGAATTTGGCATTACCTATTACCATAGTGAGGGTAAAACCCCTAATGTACTTTATCTTGATTATTCGGTACTTTTACGTTATCGGGGCAACACTTCTAACAAGCTAGCACACAAACACAATGATCGCACGTCTGTTAGTCCTGAAGCGTTGTTAAAGACAGCTAGAGGAAGCCTTGTTTTCAACCATTTTAATCAAGCTGAGTTCAGACTTACATAGGGAAGATTAATAACATTGGCTAAGAAGATTTTTAAATCTTATTGCAATCTGTTTTACCAGGGTGTCTTACAAGCTGATTGACTCTTCTTTCTGTTGGATGTAGTGTAATAATTTTTGAAATCCTTGAATTTTTTTTATTTACTTCAGTTTGCGTGTTCAGGAACATGGAAAGTAGTAATACCACACAGCTGGCTGACAGTCTCCTAACCTGAGCAGGTTTATTTTGGCCGCACAGGACATCATTCCAACCCGATCTCATAACTAATTTATTGTGTGCCATGTTTGTAGAACTGGACATGAATTTTTAAATGGCCTTATAAGGTTTGTAAAATTACAGCAAATGACTTGAAGTCATGACTCAATGTGAAATACATTTTCCAGACTTGTAAAGTAATGTAAATAGAAATGGAACAGTGCATTATGTTTTGTGCTTCTGTGAAATGACAAGTGGGCACCTATCCACACATTCAGAAATCAGAATATTTACTCATTTGTATGGCCAGTTCACTAGAACTTTTTAGTAAGATGATCACAGTCTGTTATTCGTCAAAGTGGGTAATTTCATGTAAAAACGTAAACAAACTTATGTTATTAAATTGCGGAAATGACCCCCGAGCATCTTTGCATTGGCAGAACACACAGTAGCAACACACTATAAAGTGCAAATAAAGAAAAACCTTTCTGCATAATAGCAAGTGCAGTTCACAACAGCAACTGCGAGCGCGTGGTAAGATTCCAAGCGCTCCTAAGATGTGTTGCCCCAATAACGGAAACGTACTGATTATTGTTATGTGGTCTAGTTGCAGGTACAGTTAAGTTGAGCAAGGTTATAGAGCTGTATATTAAGGTGCAAATAAGCATCATGTGAGCTTTACAGCCTGTAACATTTTCCACTTTATAGTCTAGATGTTTTCTGTGTGCTTGAGTGTTACTTTATCCCTGCGTGCATATTTTATAAGATGGAACAGTTCATCTCTCTCTCTCTGTCTCTCCACAGAGGATAGGGCTCATAATTGCCAAGCAAACCATTTCTAAGTGCATGGCCAGATAGAAGGTTTGGTAGTTAAAGTTTGTCAGCACATCTTGAGGAATGACCAGTTTATCTTTCATTCCAGAGGGTAAAGGGTCATTGTTGCCACGTATCCACTTTAAGTGGATTACCAACACCATTATATTTTTTTTATGAGATGGTTAGTTGTACCCTTTAGCAAATTCTGTGATCATTAACTCTCTTTATTGGAGATGTCTGCTTCCATTATGTGCTATGGAAATGTCTCTGTAACAGATGGATGTTCTTCATCTCACATTGCTGCAGTCCTTACACTTGGGTAGTCCGCTGTCATCGGTCGGCCCGAATATCAAAGTATTAGGCTGACGTCGGTCAAGGCGCTTAAGACTGACATCAGGACGTCAGGGTACAAATGCGCATGACCGACGTCATATCCTCAGTCTTTTTTGCCGCATGGTCCGATGCAGAAGCAGCGTTGCAAGTGCCGTTCGGCGTTCTGAAATTTTTCGAATTCGGAGTTTCAGACCGAGTCAAAGTTGGCTAAGTACCCGTTGGGAATATTTTAGTTTTTCTTGCCTCAGTGGTTTACCGGATGTCAGAAAAGTGAATAACTGTATTTCTTGTGGGAAGCAGATACCGCATAGAGATTATCATACTTTGTGTATTCCTTGTTTGGGGCCTGAGCACAACGTTGTTGGGTGTCGCTTTTGTGCTAGGTTCAATAAGCGCACTATTGCGAAGGTTAGATTGTGCCAGGTTGGTCTTCGAAGCGGTGCAATTATAATATGCCGCCGGATGCTCCGGCCGCTTCTTCAAGAAGCGCAAAGACAAAGCAGCTAAACCCAGGCAAGAAGAGTCGTCGCACGGACGCCGGTTCTTTAGAGGCGTCAGTGGGAACCGGTGGTTCCGCCGGAGGCTTCTCTGGAGTCCCAGGGGGAGACTTTGATATTGCAGGATGTGGCCTCTCAGGAAGCAGGTCAGGCGGAAGGGGCTTCTCAGGTTACTGTGCTCCCCTCCCTTCCTAGGGTGGTTAGGCCCTCTCCTTCTGTTTCCAAGGTTTCTCCCAGAGGCAGGCCAGGTTTAGCTTCTGTTGGTGTCACTCCTAGTTCAACAGGATCTGTGCCCAAGAAGCACATGCTTAAAATGGCAGAAGATTTAATTACTTTGATTAGAGGTTCTTTGCCCCCTCCTGATAAGAGGCCTCGCGTGGAACCAGAGTTCGGGAGTTTTGAGCAGGCTTCGGATGTTTCAGAGTCTTCGGCTGAAGACTTGCAGGAGTACTCTCCTTATTCTGATTCTGATGCAGATGATTCCACTCCTTCTGCTTCTCCTCCAGAGGATTTTTCTTTTTCAGAGACTCTTCATTCCATGAGGGAACATTTTAAGTGGGAAGGTCAGGACTTCTCTGATTCCAGGAAAAGGCTTAGGGAATTTTGCTTTACCCCAGCATAGGCCTTTGGCTATACCACCTGTTCTGGATGTTGTGGAAGATGTGTTTGCAGAGGCTTCACTTAATCCTGATTCTTTGCCTCCTGCTCCTGTTAAACCGGATAGGTATTACAGGGTGCCTGAGGCTCATAAATATCTTTATAAGAGTCCTAGGGCGGACCCAGAAACTGTTAGTCAGGGACCTAAGGGTGTCAAGGCCTCTCTTGTAAAAAATCCGGTTCCTCCAGATAAAGAGGCCAGAGCTTTGGATAGATGGGGAAAGAAAGTCTATACTTCTTCCACCTTAGCTATGAAGGCGTTGAATTGCCAGTTTCACGTGTTGAAATATCAAAACTATCTTCTTTCTCAATTGAAGTCTAAGGTAGATGCTCTGGCGGAAGGCATTGAGTGTAAAGAATTACAAGATTTGGTGCATGTCTCGGAACAGGTGGGTAAGCATTCTTTGCAATGTGGTTTTGATGCTGTACAGGCCTCGTCTAGGGTGGCTGCCACTGGTTCAGTTATTCGCAGGCACGCCTGGCTGAGGGATCAGAATTTATCTGACCATGTTAAGACAAGGATTTTGGATGCTCCTTTACAGTCTGATGTGTTGTTTGGTTCACCTGTGGAGTCAGTCTTGAAGAAAATGGAAGACAAGGCTAAGTCTATGCAGGCTGTTAAGGATTTTTTGCAAGTTCAGCCTCCAAGTTTAGTAGGAATTGGCCTGCTAAGGGGTGGACGTATCCTTCTTATGATTCTCAGTCTAGGGGTAGATCTAGACGTGGTAGGGGCAGAGCTCAGGGTTCCTTCAGACCTAGAACTGGGAGTTCACCTGCACAGTCTTCGGGTGAGGGCAGGGGCCAATCCTTTCGTAAACAGGCCCAATGACCTACCTTTTCAGCTGCCAGATCCTTCTTGCCTGGCAGCACCTTTGGGAGGAAGATTGGCTCTCTTCAAGGGAAATTGGAGTTTGATTACTCAAGACAGATGGGTATTGGATATCATACACCAAGGTTACAGGTTTTACTTCCATACCTTGCCTCCTTTCAAAGGCATGCCAGACGTTCCTCCTCAGCAAAGACTAGAGGCTCACAAACAAATTTCTCTGCTACTTCAAATAGGGGCCATACAACCGGTCCCTCTACCAGAAGTGGGCCTAGGATTTTATTCTCGCCTGTTCCTAGTACCAAAGAAGGGGAACACGTGGAGACCAATTTTGGATTTATCTATCCTCAACACATATCTGGACATTCCCAAGTTCAAAATGTTGACGTTACAACAGCTTTTGCCTCTGCTGGGCAAAGATCACTGGATGGTGACTCTGGATCTCAAGGAGGCTTACCTTCATGTTCCTATCAGGCCCAGTTGCAGGAAGTATCTGCGTTTTCGGGCTGGGACTTCTCATTATCAGTTCTCTGCATTGCCCTTTGGCTTATCTACTGCCCAGAGTGTTCACGAAAGTTCTGGCTCCAGTGATAGCTTTCTTCAGGCTAAAAGGAATACAGATCTATCCTTATTTGGACGATTGCCTGATTCTGGCCCAAGAAAAGGACGAACTTCTTCATCATTTACAGTATGTGATAGCAGTGCTAAGATGCCTGGGGTATTCTGTGAACGAAATAAAGTCCAGTCTAGTACCCTCTCAGGACATGTGCTTTCTGGGTGTGAGACTGAATACAGCATCCCAGATGGCCTTTTTGACCCCGGACAAACAAAAGAATCTTTCTCTTTACTTCCGTCAATTGTTTCATCAGTCCAGGCTGACTGCAAGGACAGTCCTTCAAGCCTTGGGGTTCATGGCATCTTGTATTCTGGTGCTTCCCAATGCCAAACTGCATATGAGGAAGCTACAATGGTATCTCAAAAATGTATGGACACAGCACTGCCAAGATATGGACACTGTCATTCAGATAATACCTTGCATTCAAAAGGAGTTTTTGTGGTGGGCTCAGGAATGTCACCTAAACAAGGGACTCTCTGTGACCCGACCAGAGGCGAGTCAGATTCTAACGACAGATGCCTCGGACAAAGCTTGGGGAGCTCATCTAAATGGAAAGTGGGTACAAGACACGTGGCCTGCCAGACTTCAACATCTACATATCAACTTGAAGGAGATGTTAGCAGTCCAATTTGCATTAATAGCTTTCAAGGATTTACTTCTGCCAGGGCAGGTGTTGGTTCTAACAGACAACACTACTGTCATGTGGTACATCAACAAGCAAGGGGGAACGCATTCTTATCCTCTATGCAGGCAAGCAATGATTTTGTGGGAGACTGCTCTCAGTTTACAGCTGAATCTTCAGGCAAGGTTTCTGCCGGGGGCACAGAACTCCTTAGCAGATGTGTTGAGCAGACAAATTATGGATCCCCACGAGTGGAAATTGGATCCTCGTGTATTTCAGAAATTGGCAGTGTCATGGGGAACTCCAAACATAGATCTGTTCGCTTCTCCGCTAAATTACCAGCTGCCAAAATTTTGCACAAAAAGGTTTCATCCCTCAGCTTGGAAAGTGGATGCTCTTTCATTCAATTGGAGCAATCTTCATGTATATGCCTTTCCACCTCTGCCTCTCCTCCCAAAGGTACTCCTGAAGGTCAGACAGGACAAGCCAAAGATGATTTTAATAGCTCCAGATTGGCCTCGACAGCACTGGTACCCATTACTGAGAAGTCTGGTACGGGAGCCTCTATGGCCTTTGCCTTCGATTCCACACCTGCTGTCTCAGGAGAACAGTCATTTACTCAATGTCAAACTTCACTCTCTTCACCTAACAGCCTGGCATATTCTGTTTTAAACCCTGGAGGGTCTCAGCTTCCACAGCAAGTTTTGAATGTTATTTTGGAGGCCAGAAGGCCTAGTACAAGGAAAGTGTACGCAGATAAATGGAAGAGATTTTAATTTTGGAGTACAGCAAAGGAATTTGATGTTTCTCAGCCTAATTTAAGTGTGGCTCTTCAATATCTTACTGAGTTACTGGACAAAGGGTTGTCCTTCTCTTCTATTAAGGTTCATGCTGCAGCAATTTCTGCTCACTATGATTGTGACCCACCATTGTTTTCTCATCCTTTGTTTAAGCAATTCCTTAGAGGGGCTAAGAATATAAGACCCCACGTGAGCTCCTACTCCTGCTTGGGATCTCAATTTTGTGTTGGAGAAACTCACTCTACAACCTTTTGAGCCTGCAGCTACTGCCGAGTTGAAATATTTATCATGGAAGACTGCTTTTTTGTTGGCCATTACCTCTGCGAGAAGGGTTTCTGAATTACAGGCCCTTATGGCGGTTGAGCCTTTCTTAATTTTCCATAAGGATAGGGTATCTTTGCGTACTAATCCTTCCTTTATGCCTAAAGTGGTTTCTAGTGTGGCTTTAAACCAAACTATTCATTTGCCTACTTTTTATGCAAACCCCCAAAATAAAGGGGAAAAGATTTTGCACACTTTGGATATACACAGGCAGTTGCGATATTATTTGAGCAGAACTAAAGGTTTCAGGCAGTCTCAGCAGTTATTTGTTTCTTTTGCTTTGAGTTCTCAGGGCAAGCCTGTGTCAAAACAAACTATTTCTAAGTGGATTGGGTCTTGTATTGCTTTCTGTTATTCCCATCATGGTAAGGAGATTCCAGCTGGGATTAGGCCTCATTCCACTAGGGCTACTGCCACTTCTACAGCTTTTTGAGGGGTGGCAACTAAAGATATTTTGGAGGCAGCTACTTGGAGTTCAGTGCATACTTTCTCTAAGCATTACCACCTTCCACTTTACTCTAAATCTAGGGCTGGTTTTGCCACTGCAATTTTACAGGGCATTTTGGCAGCTCCTACTGCTTTATAGTTTTGCCATCCTCCCTTACCTCTGCTTTGGGATTCTACCCAAGTGTAAGGACTGCAGCAATGTGAGATGAAGAACATAGTACAGTTTTGTACCTACCATAAATGTAGATGTTCAAGATCCACATTGCTGCAGTCCAATTACCTCCCTCCTTCCCCTCTGTAGTTAGAGGCGGTTGTGTGGTTTGGGTTGTGAATATTGTGGATAGTGTATATATTGTACATATGATTAGTGCAAGGGTGGTTGGTTGTTTTTTGCTGTCTTTTGGTTTTGACCTTTCTTTTTAGGGTCTTCTGACATCTGGGGCAAGAAAAGACTGAGGATATGACGTCGGTCATGCGCATTTGTACCCTGACGTCCTGATGTCAGTCTTAAGCGCCTTGACCGACGTCAGCCTAATACTTTGATATTCGGGCCGACCGAGGACAGCGGACTACCCAAGTGTAAGGACTGCAGCAATGTGGATCTTCGAACATCTACATTTATGGTAGGTACAAAACTGTACTTTTCTTTAGTGCACTCTATCACCATGGGCTACTGCCTCAAAACCATGACTGTAGAACTGGACCTCCACTTCAAAGTCAGTAGCACAGGACTATGCCTTCTGAGTTGTCTTGTACTGTCCTCTAGCTTCTACTGTTGTGGTCCTTGGAGTTGGAGATTTAGCCCAGACAAAGACCAATCAAGAAAGGGTGCATGATGTTTGATATAACATATGATCTGATGTCATTTTCATTCGTTCTTCAATGTATGGGTTCAGATCCAATCCTTGGACCTGACTCTGCCACTTTTTTTGCAGTCCAGGATCCAACTCAAGCTCTTCCCTCTACCTATAATGCCCCTGATTACTGCTTTACCTCAGATTTCAGTTGCTGCTGTAGAGATCAGTCAGGATTTCACCATCTCAAGCTCTCGGCAGTGATGAGTAAATTGTGTGCGTGATATTTTTTGTTTGATTGCTGAATAGCTTTTTTTCTTTATTGCATTCATCTCTCTACCCTTCCAATTTAGTTAGCATTAGTTTAAAGTCATTTTACTTCTAGTGCAGACTCTCTCCTACCATCGCTGGTAGCCTTTCTCTTTTCTTACCTCTCTTGAGGTAACTTTTGTACCATTGCTGGTATTTTCTCTTTCCTTTCCCTCTTAAAAAAAAAAAAAAAAAAACTCTCTAAATTTGATTTTTGTTTGTAGTATAGTTCTTCGATATGGCTGACAAACCTATCAGTTTCAAGAAATGCACTTCCTGTGGACATAAGATACTCAACTTTGATGATAACAGGTGGTGCATGTATAGTTTAGGCCCTGGTTCACCTTCAAATTTCTTGTGAGATCTGTGTGGGTTTTAATGCCAGAGCAATAAATGATGGGCGTAATAAGCTTATTTTGCCTACTTCTGCAATTCTTTCTACGTCAGGGGCTCAAACCCCTTTGATAAGTCAGAAGAATTTGGAGACCCAAGGAGTCAATGAAACACTCCCCTGTTTGATCTCCTCCTTCCACTCTGAGTTTGGTGCCACAATCTAAGATAAAGGTTTTGCATCCAACCTCATCAGATCCTGTTGCTCCTAAGGCCAAGAAGATGTTGGATCCGATCATACACCCAGTCAGGTCTCCTTGGATCCAGTCTTCACTCTTCTGTCTGGAGCCAGTGTCTCCAAGAGTGAGATATCCTTTCCTACAAGACACCCCGAAAAAGTCTTTTAATCATTCATCAGCATCCTCCTCCATCAGGTCTTCCTGGAGTCTTTCTGAATATGATTTGGATAGGATGATGAGAAAGAAAAGCTCCTTGAGCTCCGATCCAGATGGAGGTCCTTCAGGCTCCATCCCCCATCAAGTTTGCAACCTTCTGCACACCCGGTAGTAACTCTTTTCCTGATCTGACCTGTGGTTTCAGAGCTGTGTGATCCAAAGATTGAGAGTCAGTGAGTCTGATCCAAGGGTGTGGCCTTCCTCTACTCTGACTTTTTCCCAGGTAGGTTTGGCTCTGAGCTTTTTGGAGCAGATTGAGTCTTGGAGCCGAAGAGTCGGTATCAGGTTCGGGGGGGTGACTTTAACTCCAAGGGTTTTGGAGCTGTTTCTTCCCCTCAATACCTCATAGTATAGCATTGTACAGCTTGGACAGAACCCAGGGAAGTGGAACATTAGCTGATCTTAGAGCTTTGGCTTCAGGGAGGTTGATTTCTACTTCTCTTCTCCTGGAGCTTCTGCCTTTGAGGTAGTGGAAAAGGTTTTCTCTCATCCAGGCGATACTTCGATTATCACCTCTTGGGATCCTAATCCCATTCCTCCTCCGGATTTGAGTGCTAAGTCTCATCATCTTGTTCCACAGCAACAGCCAACTCATAAGAGCTTCCAGACAGCCCCTTCCATCCGACACTTTTCCAGAGTATACCATTGAAGAGGTTCTTCCGAAGAAACTGCAAAAGAAGGCAACTAGATTCCCTTCAGGAATTATTGAAAGAGGACACTGATTTTGATGAAGGGGAAGGAACCCTCAGATCTCCACCAGATGTCTCATTTGGAGACATTTTAGAAATCCTGTGCCAGAAAGGTGGATGGTCTTCCCAGAACCCTTCTCAAGAGGAATCTGTGTTTCTGGAAACTTGGGTTTGGCCTATCTACATGTTGGGTTACCCCCCCCCCCCCCATTGGATGAGCTTATTGACTTTGTCTCCGACCAGGCATGGAAGGAGCAGGACTCAAGACCATCTGGAAATGCCTGGACTAGATTTTCAGTGCACCACTGGATAGGCAACATTGGTCCAAGGGGAATTCCTATAGGTGACAAGGTTGTTGCAGCAGCCACAATAAAAGAACTAGCTGATCAAAGCTCCTCTGTCCATCCCTGTAACAGAGAGTCTAGGGCTTTGGACAGATATGGAAAGTGAGTATATGCATCAGCGACCCTTACTATACAGTTGCTGAATTACTTGCTACATTTTGCTACGTTGCAGAGGGACTTGGTAAAGGAGCTCTGTAACTCTACCCCTGGGTCCATGTCGGCGGAAGAAGTAAAAGCCTTTTTTTCATGACTGTCCACCCTACAATCAATCTCAAACATGTCTGTGAAGTTAATCTTTCACATGTCTGAAACTTCATCATGGGCCGTGGGTACAGTCATATCCATTAGGAGGCATGCCTGGATGCACTTGTGTGACTTTGCGGAGCCCTATAAAGTGCCATTCATCAATGCTTCTTTTGATGGATCCTCTCTTTTTGGGCCACCCTTAAAGAGACACTTGCCCATAGTGAGCAAAATGGAAAGACCCTATCTGCCATAGGAATCAATTTTTCTATCCTGCAGAGATCTTTCTCAAGAAATCAGTACAGTGGTAAGAAATTGTGGTTTCAGAAATGTCAAGAACCGTTTCAAGATTCACCCTGAGATTTTTCTCCCAGAGGCAGAAGGGAAACAATTGCAATAATGGAAGATGCTGCCCACACAGCAGAGGGGTCCGCAAAGTCAAGGGTCTCCAGATTATTTTTTGGACAGACCGTTTCAGCATTCCTGAAAAACTGCCTGACTGTTTTTCTCTGGCGACAGTCGGGGAATGCTTATATTTGCACCCAGAAGCCTGGGCAGCCATCACAAAAGACACATGGGTAAAAAGGATCGTATCCAGAGGTTTTGTTCATTTTTAAAAAAATCTAACAAGGATAAGAAAAAATCGCACCAATGTTCCACCCAATCAATGGGCTCAAGCAGCACAGGAAATTCAAAAGCTGCTAGACAAGAGAGTCATCCAAGAAGTCCCACCAGACCAAAGAGGATCCAATGTTTACTCAAGGTTCTTTTTAGCGCCAAAGAAAACAGGGGACCTAAGACCTATTGTGGATCACATTTAACTAAACAAATTCATAAAGAACTCCAAATTCCGGATGGTCATGGTTCTTTCCATTTTGTTGTTACTCCAGAAAGGCAACTGGATTTGCTTTATAAATCTTAAGGATGCATACTGTCACAAAAAATGAACAGATGATCCCAAAGATTCCTTTGCTTCTGGCTGGGAGCCAGTCACTGTTATTTCAGAGCCCTGCCCTTTGGTCTCACCACAGTCCCCAGGCTGTTCACCAGATATATGGCAGTGGTTGCAGCTCATCTAAGACTGCATGGATACAGGGTGCTTCCTTATGTAGATGACTGGCTTCTCACTGGATCAACCAGGCATCTACTGATAACAGCCAGAGATTACCTTCTTCAGTTGACTATCTCTCTGTGTATCATCATAAATCTTGCAAAATCCAAACTTCAACCAGTACAAGTCTTGGAGTTTATAGGGGTTTGTCTAAGTGAATCTTCACGCATTCTTACCACAGAGCAGAATTCTTACTTTAAGTCTACATGTCGATAAGCTTCTGTCTCATCCTTTTCCTTCAGCCAAACTGATCTTAAGAGCTCTGGGATCAATGGCTGCTGCAATCACTTTAATACCAACAGCTTGTTTTCAGATGAGGATCATTCAATGGACTTTACAAGTGCAATGGTCCGTTCTACACCAACCTTTACATTTTCCAATAAAACTGTCTAGGGTATACAAGGACTCATTAATATGGTGGATCCAATCCAATGAGATTTGCCAAGGTCATCCCTTTATCCCTTCCTCCGCCCGTCACCACGTTTACCATGGACAACAACTAGCTTGGACAGGGGGTATTACATGGGATGGACTGTTCAAGGCACGTGGACCACAGTAGACACCAAATTGCATATAAATGTCCTGGAGATGCGAATGGTCCTATTAGTGTTGCAGGCTTTCCAGAACTCTCTCCCTCTAGGGACTGTTGCTGTTTAAATGGACAATGTCAGTAGTTTGGTACATCAACAAACAAGGGGGAACTAGATCTTATCCTCTCTGCTGAGAAGTGATTAGAATTTGCTAATTGGCGATCTTATCCACCCACTTTCTTATAGCGACACGCATTCCGCAGAAGTCAAATGTATTAGCAGGCTCACCAGAACTATTCTGATGACTCATAAATGGACTGTCAGTCAGTGCCAGACATGATCTTCCAACATTTGGGTCAACCATGCTGAGACCTATTCACCTCTACCCTCAACAGCAAGTGTGACAAGTTTTTTGACCTAATTCCCCCTCAGGGGTAGTCACCAAGAGATACTCTGGTCCACATTTGGCCCTCTGCTTCTTTACGCATATCCTCCCCAACCACTACTCCCCAAGTTTCTTCAGAAAGCTTTCAGGTTGAAGAGAAAAATAATCCTCATTGCCCCATTTTGGCCTCTGCAGGTTTGGTTTCCCTTTCTATGGTCTCATCTAATATGCCCACAATGGACACTGGACCCCAGTCCAGATATCTTTTCACACTTGTCAGATCTGACTCATCCAGACATACCAGGCCTCAAATTGACCACATGGTTTCTCCAATTCCAGTGATGGCTAAACATTCCAGGCTTTTTTCTCCTGTTTGAAGAATTTTGTTTTCATCTCAGAAACCATCAACAAAACAGATATGCAAAAGTAAATGGAAGAGATTTTCTTTATAGGCTCCTGAGCGAGATTTGGACCCTTTTTCTACCCCAATCCCTGCTGTCTTGGAATTTCTATCATTTCCTTTTCATGGTGGGGCCAGTTTCTCTATTATTAGTTCAACTGGCTGCCATTTCAAATGTTCATGTCAGAAATGATGCTTTCCCTTTGGCATCATCTAAACTGTATAAGGCATATTTTTAAGGGTACATTTTTACTTAGGGCACTGATTAGGGACCCTGTTCCTCCTTGGGATCTTACTTTAGTTTTACAGAGTCTGATACAGTCACCCCTTGAACCCTCCACAAATGTAGACCCTAAGTTTCTTTCTTGGAAAACAGTATTTCTTGTAGCCATAACACTTTATATCTTGAATGCAGGCATATACATAGACATATAATTTATTTTTTAGTTTTCAAAGTATATAATAAATGCATAAGTATAGATTGGGTTTTTGGCTTTATATCGAGCTAGGTAAGAAGTGCTTGTATATGCCTGTATTCAAGATATAAGTTTGTATTATGCAAGATTAATGCATTTAAAATTTATATAAGCAGAAGTTTAAATCTTATAGTTTGTTTCACAAATCATTTTAGGAAAGGTGTTACAATTTTAAAGGTTCTATATTAAATTATGTATTTTAAATTCTGGTTTATTACAACCTTTAAGCACTTTGGAGGGGTGGTTTGTTTATGATGTAATTTATGAATATTTGAGGCTGATGTCATTGATCGGTTTACTATTAAAATTTCGAACGGCACTCTGTCGACTGTGCTATAGTCGGCAACGGAATTTCGAAAACGTCGAATGTTGAAGTAAAAAAATCAATCTAGAAACGGTTTTAACATGGGTCGAGGTAGGTGTTCGGTATTATTCTGAACTACAAACATCTCCCCTACCTCGACCCATGTTAAAACCCATTCCTAGATTGTTTTTTTGACTAAGCAATTATCATTTTCGAACTTCCGTGTTCGACTATAATACAGTCGACAGAGTGCCTTTCGAAATTTTAATAGTAAACCCATTGATCATATGTTTGATGATGTTATTTAAATGGGGCAGTTAGTAATGGCACTGTCTGATGAAGTTTTGGAATTGTACAAGATGAAAGCGCTCACTATTTTGTTAATAAAATGGATTTTGCCTGTTTTCTCTGCTTATATTCATTGTAGTTTTGGGAACAGGCTTGCTCAATTTGTTTTGGCAAAGGAAATGTTTTCTCTGCTTTTATTCGTTGTTCGTTGGATTTTTACAGCATTTGTGAGTTTCCTCTTGTTGGTTTCCAAAACTACAATAGCCAATTGGATAACTAATTGTATTTCTTATGTGTACTCCTTAAAAGGATTGACTTTGACAAGACAACTGAAAGCTCATTCAACTAGGTTTATTTATTTATTTATTTAACATTTGTTGACCGGGAAAGTCTGACTTGGTTCCACAGGTCCTGTTTTCAGTGGAGGCCTGGGGAGAAATGCTCCAGAAGCATGCCTTTAGAATGTGGGAGGAAACTGGAGTACCCGGAGGAAATCCACGCAAACACAGGGAGAACATGCAAACTCCGCACAGAAGGCACCCCAGCCAAGAATAGAATCAGAGAACCTCTTGCTGTGAGGCGACAGCATTAACCACTGTGCCGCACTGCGCCTCATCTGTTTTTTTTTTTTTTTTTTGGTCTGGAGCTGCTTTTGATTATATTTGTGCAGCTGCCACTTGGTCTGGAGCTCGTACCTTTGTTGCTCATTATAAATCATTGTCAAGAATAGAGCTGCATTGGGCTCTGTGGTACTCCAAAACATCTTTCTATGAGGACCACCCAAGGTTACTGTTGTTGGCGACTCTGTCCCGTATGTTGAGGAATGAAAGAAAATGGCATCGTCAAATTTTTAAGTTATGTCCTTACCATAACTATGCATCTGTGTTGTCTATTTCATTCTTCCTCAACTTCCCTCCCCCTTCATTGTCTTTGGGAGTGACCTGATAGTTTGTCAGGAACCATTGTTCCTGTTCAAGCCCCTGTTCTGTTGCATCTTTCCTAATCAGTGTTATGGTTATGTTACATTTTTCAAACACAGCTTAGAGGCAGCAAACTCTATCTGAAATAAAGCAGTAATCAGGGGGCATTGTGGGTAAAGGGAGGAGCTCGAGAGTTGGATTCTAGACTGCATAAAAGTGGCAGAGTCAGATCCAAGGAGTGGATCCAAACCCATATGTTGAAGAATGAAAATGAGCAGCACAGATGCATAGTTATTGTAAGTACATAACTTAAAATTTTAGCATCTTGGTTGATCTCTAAAGAGAGGGATAAATACACTTATTTAGCAGCTGTATAATGTGGAGTGCATAATTATGAATATGTATACTTTCTTGGACCTGGGAACTTCCTTCCATCCAAGAACTGACTAAAGAGCATCTTTTTCCATTTTTCAGCTGATGATGCATAAGCACGTCTATTTTCTTAATGATTCTTAGTTGTGTGTTTTTTCAGTATAGCTTTATATTTAATTTAAAAATCCCCTTTATTCAGTGATAGGTGCACATACTGTAATCCACTTTTAGGGCATTTCTGATCAATCCAGATAACTGTCAAATGAAACAAATGAAAAAATTGGTCCAGTTTAACCATGTAATTTCTTTTCAGAAGCTATATTCTCTGAAACCTTGTTTATCCTGTTTGACATAGGTGGGGAGGGTTGTTTAGTTTAAAAAGATGAGTTTGATCATTGGGTATCATTAATTCTGAATGGTAGATGGATGTACACTGTCAATTCTGTGTCAACACTTGTCCATATTTGTCCATTTTTTTATTTACTTTTTTTACATTTTGTTTTTAAGGGTTTGTCAAAAAAAATCTAAATCTTGCCATCTCAAGAGTATAGAATTGCAATCAAATAAATGTGAATGGTCATTTTGTCCAAAATTACTGTTTTATTTGCGATGCCAGAATTTCCCATCTCATGCAACCTGCACGGTCACTTCTGCACTGACGTTGCAGTGGAGATTGTTTGTACAGTCATGGTTTTGAGAAGGGTCTTTCAACCAATAAGAAAGCCAAACTGACAGTCATGGAAGATATTACAGGCTGTAAAGCTCACATGATGCTTATTTGCACCTTAATCAACAACTCAACTTAACACAGAAGGCAGTTGTGGTACTTAGGTTCATAGGTGTTTATTAGACTAATGACCACAAGGGCCTTTTTAAGCCTAGCCATGAATCCCAAAACTTAAACCCTTAAGTGTAAGCAGGGGCTTGGGAGATGAAATATTTACAAGCAGGGGCCTGGGAGACGAACCATTTACAGGTTGCTTGCATCCATTAGAAACATAGTTGTAAAGCCAGGGATGGAGTTCCTTTTCCCCTTCCAGTTGTCCAAGTTGCATTCGAATTGAGTTAGGGTGGAACTCTGCTTCACATGGATGGGGCACCTGTTACAGAGACAGAGTGGTCTCTGGGATACATACCTGACTGTCCAGCCCATCCTATTTATATTAGAGGCAAGGTTTAAGTCTTTAGAATGGGTAATTCTGGTGCTGTTTGTTTTGTGGAAATGGAGGAGACAGAATACAGGCATAGGGCCTTAGGCGATCTGCATAGGACATTTTACTTGCACACTGACTTTGCAGTAGATGTTCAGCTTCTAACAGTCATTGTTTCACAACAGAAGTGTGTGGTGATGTTGTGCACTAAGAAGAACATGTAATAGGGACATTGTCAACAAATTCAAATAAAAACACTTGTTTAATTCATTTCTCAAAGTAGTCAGTTTCAAGAGTAGTCCTGTTTTATCAAATTAAAAATTCTTATTTATTCCATAGTCAACGCTTTTGCAACAGAATTGGCAGTGTACAAGATTGTTGGGGTTTAATGTATAGGAATGTATTTCTTAATACAGTGTTGCTTTGTGTCTCCCAAGTTACTTGGATTCTTCCCTTTTGATTTTCTGATACAAAGTTTGCATTGATAGCTAAGGATATCAATGAAGTATTAAAAAAAAAAGACTAAGAAGAAGAAGGTAAGGTGCATTCCTGTCTAGTTCTATAAGTTAGAAAATGGCTTTTGTAATGTCCATTGTAGATTATGTAGACATTTTATGGTGCCAGTATTGTTACATTAATCTGAATGACTTACTGGAATATTTTGCCTGGGTTGAAGACTGCTCCATTACTGTCAGTCTGCTTTCTTTATATTTTATTTTATTTTATTTTATTTTACATTTGTTGACCGGGCTAGTCTAGCTGGAGATAATTCCATTTTCAGTAGTGACCTGGGGAGAAAAGCTCCACAGAAATAAGATACATACAGAAAAACCATCATACAAAAATAATAATAACAATAATGATAATAGAGTTAGTAATAGAGTTTGCCAAAAACAAAAACATGCAAACCCTTCAATGGAAAGTACTACTACTTGTGTTAATTACTATAACATACAATTACAGTCTAGATGACATTATACAGGTTGACACATACTTATCAGAAGATGAAAGCAAGGATTGGAGGTAAGGAAAGTAGAGTAAAAAGAAAAAAAGGGAGAAAAGGAAAGGAGTTGAATGTGGAAAAGAGAGCAAGTTAAAGTGGAAACAGGTATAGAAGCAGAGGGGGTAAAACAGGAAGCCAAGTAGAGAAAAGAGAAAGGAGTAAGAGAGAAAAGTTTTAGAATTAGGGAGTACTAGTGGAAAGTTAATCAGGTTTATTACAGGAACAAATCCAGTGATTTTGGAAATGCAGTTTAATATTTTGTTTGAAAAGAGGCAATGATGTAATATTTGTTATATTAGAAGGTAACAAATTCCATTTTTTCCCTACCGCATTGGTAAATAGTGAGTTGCCAGCATTGTTATTTGATTTTATTGTACTTGTTAGGAGTTTACTAGAAGAGCGGAGAGAGTTGAGATTGTTATAGGGGATTATGAGTTGTGAGAGTATTGGGGTATTATTAGGTTGGTACAGTATTTTATGGGCAATAGAGAGTTGATGGATTATAAGATAGTTTTGAAACTCTAGCCAGCGTAGAAGTTTTAAGTTAAGACAGTGATGGGTTTTATAGGGGTTGCCAGTAGCGAAGCGGGCAATGTTATTATAGCAGGTTGCCAGTTTGTCAAGGTTGTTTTTTTTGAGGTTGGTGAAGATAGGTGAAGCATAGAGAAGGGTAGAAATAAGATGGGAGTGTGCAATCCTTGTTCTAGTAGAAGGTGTAAGAAATGGTCTAATTCGATATAAGGATCCTATTTTTCTGTTAACTAGTTTTATGGAGTTGTTAATGTGTTGGTCGAAAGAAAGATTATTGTCTATGGTAATACCTAACAGTTTAGTTGAAGTGTCGGGTGAGATGACAGTGGCATTGTTGGAGGAGATGGAGAAATGTAAGGGGGAGGCCATGGATGTGGGTGTAAATAGAAGAAGTTTAGTTTTTTTAGCATTTAGTAAGAGGATCCGACTAGAGAACCATGTTTCTACGGTATTAAACACCTTTTGGGTGAGAGAGATAAGTTCTGGGGTAGAAGATGCTGAGCAGATAAGAGTAGAATCATCAGCGTATTGAATGCAGGTTGCTTGAGGGATTGCTGTTTGAAGATCATTAATGAAGAGGGAGAAGAGAAGTGGGCCAAGGATAGAGCCTTGTGGTACACCAATAGAAATGGGCAAAAGTGAAGAAGTGTGGTTATCCCAAAGAACTGCTTGTTTTCTGTTTGTAAGGTAGGATTTAAACCATTTGATGGCTGAGATATCAAATGAGAGGGATTCAAGAGTCTTAAGTAATAAAGAGTGGTTGACCATATCGAATGCTTTGGAGAGGTCAATGAAGAGGGCAGAAGAGAGTAAGTTGTTGTTGCGGTTCCGATTAATAGTATCTACAAAGGAAAGCAGGGCAGTGGTAGTACTGTGATGTGGTCTAAAGCCATGTTGACAGTTTGCTATTATGTTATGAAGAGAGAGATATTGTACAAGTTGAAGGTGGATACATTTCTCCATAATCTTAGCCAAAGGTGAGAGGAGAGCAATAGGTCTATAGTTAGAGTAGTCTGTGGAGTTACCACCTTTATGAAGTGGGATAATATGAGAGACTTTCCAAATATCAGGGATGATTCCTTCTTTGATTGTCCTATTTATGAGAATGGATACAGGATATGCAGTAACTTTGGCAGCCTTTTGAAGGAAGAGAGAAGGGATCTTATCAGCAGAGGGGGTACATGGTTTTAGTTTGAGAAGAAGTCTATGAATGTAAGATGTAGAGATAGGTTGTAGTGAAAATTTAAAGGAGGAGTTTGTAAAGTTACTTGGCGGACAGAAGTTGTTGGCATTAAGTTGTTTCGCTAGAGCTTGTATAGTTTCAGTGAAGAAAGAGTTAAAAACATCTGCAGTTTGTTGAGGGGTATCAGGGTCTGCATTTAGTGGGGGAGGTGTTTTGGAAGTTCCTGGGGAGAGGAGTTTATTGAGTGAGGACCAGAAAAGTTTAGAATTATTAAGATGAGTTTGTTGTAGTTCGACATAGAATCTTTTTTTATCAGCTATCACTGCCTTTTTAGTTAGATTTCTAAGCTGTCGGAAGTGTAGAAGATCAAGGTCATTTCTGTGGGATCTCCATTTGGCCCAGATTTTATTTCTAGTGAGAATGAGTTTTTTGGTTTCATGGGAGAGCCAAGGGGCTATGTTAGTTTTCATTCTAATACTACGTTCAGGAGCATGTGAGTCAAGAATTGACAAAAACATTTTGTTAAAATGCAGTACTGCATTTTCAAGAGGAAGTGTCTTTAAGGGGTTCCAGTTACAAGCACTGAGTTCGGTCTGAAATAGGTCAAGATTAAAATGTTTGATGGTGCGTATTTTTCTCATAATGTGGGGGTTTAAACAATCAGCTTTTTCTCTTGTTATAAAAGTTAAAGAGTGATCACTGACATCGTCTGGCAAGGTTCCTACTTTGTAATTATTTTTGACTTTGTTTATAAGTATCCAGTCAAGAATGCTTTCTTTATTAGTATGTTTATCGTGCCTAGTAGTTGAGGTAATGGTTTGAGTAAAACCATGAAGGTTGATATGAGATGAAGGATTTTCAGCATTAATACTTTTCCAGTCTATGTTCAGGTCGCCTAGTATGATGGTTTCCTGTGGATAAGAAGCTGCTATCCAACTAAGATAATTTTCTAGGATAGGTATATTGTTTCCAGGAGGTAGGTATATACAGATGATATAAAAGGATTTTTTGGAGTTTAATTGGAGTTTGATAATGATGGCTTCTATCTTGCTGTCTTGAGTTGGTGAGGCTGGAAGGGTAATGATATTCAGATGATTTTTAAAGAGAATTGCAACACCACCACCTTTTATTGTGGGACAGTCAAGTCTTACTATATTATAGCTTTGGGGAATAATCTCAGTGTCTTTAATGCCAGGTTTTAGCCAGGTCTCTGAGAGGCAAAGAATATCAAATGAGTGTGTGTGAAGGAGGGCATGTAGGTACGGTACTTTGTTGTTTAAGCTTTGGGTATTTAGATGTCCTATTAGGAAGCTATTATTGGGTTTAGATATAGACACCAGGGGAGAAGGGAAAGAAGGACCAGGGTTTGGGTGGATGTCTCCATCTTGAAGGGTAGGATTAATAGGTTTGATTATGATGTTGAGCTTTTGAAGGGTTTTCATTAAAGCTTGGAGACTGAGATTACATTTTTTGAGTAGCATATTTTACAATGGGTATAATTTGCCATATTGTTTCCTAGCTGGAAAAAGCCCATGTTGGTTTTCATTTTTTTAATTTTAGCAAACGTATGGTACGCTGATTGGATATAATATCTATAGAGGTGTAATACATATTTATTTTGGAAATTGGGCTGTATGATATCAGTTGTAGGGAATCACTTCCCATATTTAGTATATTAATTAAGTGGAATAGCCCCATGAAGTTGAAGCTGGTTTCTTAATATGAAATTCAGTGCTTTTGTAGTACAATGTTGCAGAATAGAGCAATATTGTATGTAATTCGTTGATGTAACCAATTGATCCCCAGACCTTGATGCCTTTCAAGTACTCATTTTCTTTTGTAACTTCAGATCCAGTGAAAGATAAACTAAGAGTGCATGTTTCATTTGTATGGAGTTTTGTCAGAGGCTTTGGCTATTTTTTCTTGGTTTTAAATATTCTTTATTTACCATGCCTATGATGGCCTCTTCTCTTCTCAACTGTAACTCCTTTTCCTTATTCTGCTCTTTACTTCCTTGTACTTGCCTCATATAATTTATAATGGTTTATCTGTTTGTATGTACTTCATGTGTGATATTCTTTAGACCTGTCAATTGTTATTTAACCTATTCTATGTACATATATTCTCTGTTTTTCTTCTTATGTTTCATGGTGGTTTTAATGTTTTACTCTTATTTTTATTTTTGATTTGATTTTTAGTGTAAAAATATATAATACTTCTGGAGATTTTCTCCTCGGGTCTCCACTGAAAATGGGTCCCTGGTTCAGTTGGATTAACCTGGTTAACAAATGTTAATAAGTAAAGTAAAATTTAGAAGTGCGTGATTATTATACATAAAAGAAAAGCACAAAATAAAAGGTAGCGGATCCAGAGGTTAAACAAAATTGCAGGAAGTCATTAAATGTAATTTCTGATTAAAAATTGAGATCTCAGAACAGATGCATTAGCCCTTACTATTGTCTAGGTAAATTCTTCTAAAAATATGGTACTTCAGAGGTGTTCATATTGATCACTGTTGCAGTAGTGTAAGGTGTATGGGTTGTAGACTATAACAGCTGTCCAGCTTCCAAAGCTTCAGGGCACCTTCCACACACACCATTAGTCATCTCAAGCTGAACTTACCAAAAAGCCAGGTTTGGGTACCAGGCCCATCAGAGCTTTCCTGCTGCCAAAGAGAGAGCTCCTCTGTGGGCTTTCGAAGGTCAGTGGTTGGCTTGTGCTGTTCTGTTGGTGGGTAGATAAGTCGTCTTTGGGGAAAAAAAACTTCTATATGTTGTTATTAATATTTAAATGTACTTTCCTGTTTGCTTTAAACTAGAAATGTTTTTATTGACGGTTGTGTAACTGTACTGTACTTTTAAATGGGAGCCCAGTTTTGTGTGTCACAGTTTAAAAGTTGATTTAAATATTATAAACCACTTTTTTCTATGGAGAAACTGCTTTGGGAGGGCTGATAAAGTTTATTACAGTACTTATTACTGTATTTTTATTGGGAAAATGATCTGATGTTAATCTTCTTTCCATTCATCACTGATGGATTCGGTTCTGAGCCCTCGGAACTGAGTCGGCCTTTTTATCAAGCTGGCGCCAGTCAAAAAAACGCTCGAGCTAAGACTCTACTGAGAATGTCATTCTCCCTTTTACCTCGGATCCCATTTGCCGTGTAGCTGTAAAGCCACGTTTCAGCCGAGCTCTCAGCTAAGTGGAATGTTTTTGATATTTGTTTGAAAAATTTAGAATATCTTCATATTTTATTAAGCAATTACCATTTCCAGTGTCTTTTCTTCTGTTTAACTTTGTTTTTCCTCTCTACCCATTATTACCACTGGTAAACTTCAAGTACCATTGTTGGTGCGGCCTTTCCTCCCTTACCCTTGTATTTCTTTATACCGTAGTTGGTATTGTCTTTCCTGTTTAACCTATTACTTTTGACTTGTATTCAGGTGATTCTCTTCTTTTCTTTACATGCCAGTGTATCATTATTGATGTGACTTTTTTGAAAGGAGTTGACTTTATTCTAGTTGGATTATACAGTTGGCCTGTGGTGTCTCTTCTATCAAGATGTTGGATAAGAAGGGTACTTCAGGTTTTAAGCACTGTACTTAATGTAAGGGCAAGTTACCTAATACTGATTCTCATGATGACTGTGTGTACTATTTGGGAGTGCCCCACCTTTCGGTGCAGACTCCATGTGACATTTGTCACCTTTCGGTGCAGACTCCATGTGACATTTGTCAGTTTGTCAATGGTCTCTTAATGAGCGCAAAAATAAACTCATTCTGAAAGGGTTACTCAAGTCTCCTTCTAAAAGGCCATTTCTGTGATGGAGGTCTCAACCCCTCCTACTAAGGACAAAAAGAAATCCCACTCTGTTCCTTCTTCACCATGGGGTGATCAGAGCAAGCCTGGGAAATCAAAGGTCCCAGAGTTATCTTTGGAGCATAAGTCTGCCTCTACAGCTCTATCTTCCTTGGCTCTGACCGTCTCTAAACCTTCAATACCGGCCCCTGTTTCGGTACTGGTCCTGCCTCCGGCACCGATCATAGACCTTACTTCCATTTTGACTTTGGCACCTGTGGCCACTTTGACTCGGGGCACACTGACTACTCAATTAACTTCCATTTTGGAACCAACCGTTTCACCTCTGAGTGCCACGTCAGCACCGAGCATTGTACCGACCTCACTGGATTTGACCCCTTTACTTCTGGTCTCGAAACTAGAGACTTCCGTGCCGGCAGACCTTGCACCATGAACCCGATACTCCCTTCCATAGATCCATTTCTGGGCCAAGCATATAGCCCCTTCATCGAAAACCCTGACTCCCCATGCAGAGTATTCAGTAGATCCACCAGGAGGCTGCTGGAAAGTGACATGACGTGGTGCATCTTGTAGACCAGCTGCTGTTACCCAGCGGGATCCCCTCTCTTTCTAAGACCCATCCAGCTGCAGGACTTGGGTTGTCTTATCCACGGACTCCATCTAACACTCCTCCTCCTTCGACCATCTTGGTTCCGAAGACTACTGTTCTGACATCCTTCTTGGAACCTATCATCTTGGTGCCTATGGTGCATCTCACTCCAGCTCTGAGTTTGTCCCTTTGGTCTTCAGTTCGTGTGAACTGGTCCTTCCTCAATTTGGGGATTGGGGGACGGGAGCATCAGCCCGGAGTACGGAGCCACCTCCCTCCTCGGTGCCAATAGCTGCGTGCACGCCGATCCTGCTTGTGGCTCCATCATTGGGGGGCAGGTTTGTCAAAGCAGGCTGTGACCCCGGTCCCGAGGTTGTCTTTCTCAGTTCCGGGCTCCCGTCCCTCTTCAGGTGGGCCTGCCTTCTGCGAGATGGAGAGGGCTCTTGCTTCTGGCACTCCTTTGATGTCAGAAACCCAGTTTTCACCCCCTAAGCTACAGCTGTCACAGACCACCCCCCCCGGGATACCAGACAGAGAAGCCACAGGACACCCCTGTTCAGGGTCCTCGCTCTTCTAAGTCCTCCTCAGAGAACAACACTAAGGAACCCCCTTGAGTGAAGACATGCAAGAGGAAGCACATGGACTCGCCCTAGGAGTCCTTAACGGAAGACATGGATTACGATGATGGTGAAGGGTTCCCACGGTCACCTCCTGAGGATGTCTCCTTTGGAGACATCCTGGAAATGTTGAAACAGAGAGGTGACTGGAAGCCCTCCAACCCTTCGTCTGAGGAGTCTGTGTTCCTGCAGGCTTTTCGCACCCAGCCTTCTACCACTTGGTTGAACCCCGCCTGCCGATGGGCTCATCCAGCTCATTGTGCAATTCACTTGGAAGAACCCTGATTCCATTGAGTTGATCTCTCTGAGACCAGACAAAATTTTTCCCCTCCCGAGGAGAACCTGCATTGGTCCAAAGGGTTACCAGTTGATGCTATGGTGGTGGCGATCACAAAAAAGGACTTGCTGAGGAAAGTCCCGCTGTCCACTCACCCAACAGGGAGTCCCGGGCAGTGGACAGACTTGGGAAGCGTGTTTTTGCATCAGGGACCTTTGCTATATGGTCCCTGAATTATTTGGCACATTTTATGAGGCTCCAGAGGTACTTGATCTCTCTGGGACACTCGCAGGACAGTTTTCTGATGAGGTCAGGGGCAAAGTAACCTCACAGCTTGCAACCCTGGAATCAATATCCAACTTGTCCATGAGGTTGCTGTCACATGCGACCAAAGAGGCAGCTAGAGCAGCAGGTTCGGGCATTGTTATGAGGCGTCATGCGTGGATGTGGATTTGTGACCTCGCGGATCCCTTCAAGCCTTCCTTTCTGAATGGTTCCATCGAAGCTTCGTCCCTTTTTGGCTCCAGAGAGAAAGACACATTAGCCAGCTGCGAGCAAGATGCAAAGACCCTGCCTGCCATAGGCCTACGGATGTTCATCGTGTTTCACTGTTGCAGTCATTACTCTTGGGTTATCCTGCTGGCAGGCTACCCACAGTCGGCCTGAATTCCAAAGTCCTGGTCCGGCGTCGGCTGCTGTCACCTCTTACCTGACGTCAGTGCGCCAAGGGTATAAAAGATGCAGCTGACGCCATTTTCTCTAGTCTTTCTTGCTGTGCGGTGCCCGAAACAAAAGCAGTTCGCAAGTGCCGGTCGGCCGACTCCTGAGATTTTCAAATCCGAATTTCAGAACCGAAGTCTGAATTAAAGCTAAGTACTCCATTGGGGAAACTTTTTTTCTTGCTCCAGACCGATGTCAGAAAAAGTTAACAATTGTATTTCTTGTGGGAAGCAAATACTTCATAAGGATTTTCACTCTTACTGTATTCCTTGCCTAGGCCCTGAACACAACGTTGCTAGCTGTCGGTTTTGTGCTAGATTTAACCAACGCACTATTAAGCATCGGCTTGATTTTGCATTTCATTACTTTGGCCGAAGATTTAATTATATAATGCCATCAGAACAGCTGACGACCGGAGTTTACAAAAAACGCAAGGACAAGGAAAAGGATAGGCATCCGAGGTCCAAAACCGACAACGAGGCCTCCGTTAGGCCAGTCGCTGGTTCTCAGCCCCTGGCGCCCGCTACCTCAGAGCCACAGGCCGCTTCCGACTCCCACTTGGAGCTGAGTGGGCCTCTGGATACTCAAGGTATCAGACAATCAGAAATCATTTCCTCAGATGAGTCTGGAGCCGCTGAGCAGGCATCAGCTTCTGAGGGTGTCTTCAGACCTACACAGTTATATGTTAAACCATCTTCAGCCTCAAAGACTAAAGCAGCTCTAAAGACAAAGAAACACACACAGCATTCTCCTACTCAAACTTCCATGCCTAAAAAACAGATGCTTAAAATGGCCGAAGACCTAATTACTTTGATCAGGGGTTCCCATCCCCCTCCTGATAGGAGGCCTAGGCAAAAGACAGAATATGATTCTTCTGATCAGGTTTCTATTTTCTCTGATTCCTCTTCTGAACAGGATTATTCTATTCCTCCCTATGAGGACTCCGATGCTGAAGAATCCATTCCTTTAGCCTCACCTCCTGAGGATTATTCTTTTGGGAAAACCCTGCATACCATGAGGGAGCATTTCCACTAGGAGAGCCAAGATTACTCTGAATTTAAGAAAAGACTCAGAGACTTTCTGCTACTTCCTCAGCACGGACCCCTTGCTATTCCACCTGTTCTAGACATTGTATATGTATTTTCAGAGTCCGGCCTGTCCCCTGACTCTTTAGCCCCTGCACCTGCTAAGCCAGACAGATACTACAGAGTCCCGGATTCTCATAAATTCCTATATAAAAACCCTGCTGCTGACCCAGAAACTATATCTCAGGGTCCCAAAGGGGTCAAAGCTTCCACTGAAAAAAACCCTGTCCCCTCTGATAGGGATTCTAGGGCACTGGACAGATGGGGGGAAAAAAGTTTAGACTTCTGCTACCTTGGCTGTAAGGGCTTTAAATTGTCAGTTTCATATGCTTAAATATCAGCAATACTTAATGTCACTGCTTAAACAGAAAATGTTGACAAATTCTGAATGCTCAGAGAACAAGGAAATGCAGAATTTATTGCATGCAGCTGAACAAGTGGGAAAGCATACTTTGCAATGTGGTTATGATTCACTGGAGGCCTCTTGCAGGGCCGCTCTTACATGTTCTGTTATTAGAAGGCATGCTTGGTTGAAGGAACAGAATCTGCCTGATCATGTTAAAGCAAAATTATTAGATGCCCCATTACAGCATAATACTTTGTTTGGTGCTAAAGCAGAAGAGGTATTGAAGAAAATGGAGGATAAAGCGAAATCCATGCAGACAGTTAAGGATTTTCTTACAGGTACAGCCACCCAGATTTAGCAGGAACTGGCCTTCTAAAAATTGGTCCTTTCCAGTGTCGGACAGACCACAAAGAGGCAGACACAGACGTCCCAGAGGCAGATCTCAGCCCCAAGGCTCATACAGGCCTAAACAATTGGGTGCTCCTACCTCCAAAAGGGGAGAAGACAAATCACAACCTTACAGGAAACGCTCCCAATGACTTTCCTCTGCCAGAGCCAAGCACTTTTCTTTTGGCAGCCCCTTAGGGGGAAAACTAGCACTTTTTTCATCAAATTGGAAAATGGTTACCCAAGACAAATGGGTCTTGAACATAGTGTCCCAAGGCTACAGGTTCCATTTTCACACCCTATCAAGGGCAAAAGGTATGCCAGACCTGCCACACAATCAATGGGCAGAGGCACAAAAGCAAATTACAGCCCTCATGGATATGAGGGCTATTCAACAAGTACCACAACAAGAGCAGGGGCAAGGATTTTACTCCAGCCTGGAGACCAATACTGGACCTGTCTATACTAAACACGTTTCTGGAGGTACCAAAATTCAAGATGTTGACTCTACAGCACCTATTGCGAATGCTGGGCAAGAAGGCTTGGCTTGTAACTTTGGACCTAAAAGAGGCATACCTGCATGTCCCAATCAGACAGTCTTGCAGAAGATACCTCAGACTCATAGCCGGCTCAATGCATTACCAATTCTCTGCACTGCCCTTTGGCTTATCTACTGCGCCCAGGGTCTTCACAAAATGCCTGGCACCAGTAATTGCATTTTGCAGACAAAGAGGAATTCAAATATATCCCTAATTGGACGACTGCCTTATTCAAGCAGAGAACAAAGACATTCTTCTAAAGCATCTGGCGTTTGTAAAAAGATTACTAATTTGCCTAGGGTACACAGTAAACGAAACGAAATCAAAACTAGTACCCTCTCAAGAGATAATATTCCTGGATGCAAGCTTAAATACAACTGCCCAGATGGCTTCTCACGCCAGACAAACAAAAGCAACTGACTTATTTCAAAAAGTTGGCAACAAAGACCCAGTTATCTGCAAGGAAAATCCTGCAGGCCTTGGGTTTCATGGCATCCTGCATTCTACTAATTCCATATGCCAGACTGCATATAAGGAAACTACAATGGTATCTAAAAAGTGTTTGGACTCATCATTGCCACAGCCTGGAGACAGTAATTACCCTCATTCCCTGCCTGCAACAGGAGTTTCGATGGTGGGCACAGGCCTGTCGCCACAAGGGTGTGCCATTCACTTTGCCCACAGCCAGACAGACACTGACAATGGATGCATCAGATTATGCCTGGTGGGGCCCATATGGCAGGAAAATGTATTCAGGGCGCATGGCCTACAAGCCAGATGCATCTTCACATCAATCAAAAAGAGATGCTAGCTGTTCGGAATGCCCTGACAGCTTTCAAGGATCTACTTCAACAAGGACAACTACTGATAAAGACAGACAATACAGTCATGTGGTACATAAACAATCAGGGAGGTACACATTCCTACCCCCACTGCAGACAAGCAATGACCTTATGGGACACAGCATTGACTTATCAAGTTCACCTGCAAGCACAATTCCTGCCAGGAAAAACAAATACTCTGGCAGATGAACTAAGCAGAAACTTCATGGATCCCCACGAGTGGAAATTGGATCCACAAGTCTTCAGCATGATAACAAGGAAATGGGGATGCTTAGACATAGATCTATTTACCTCCCATCACAACTGCCAATTACAGAGATTTTGCACAAGGATTTATCACAAACAAGCGTGGAGAGTGGACGCCCTATCCTTCAGCTGGGAAAATCTAACAGTATATGCCTTTCCTCCACTGCCTCTCCTTCCCAGGATACTCCTAAAGGTCAGACAAGAGAAGCCAAAAATGATACTGACTGCACCAGACTGGCCACGCCAGCACTGGTACCCTATCCTAAAGAGCATGTCTCAAGGTCCAGCATGGATATTGCCTCAGACTTCTCACTTGCTGACCCAACAAAACAATCAGATCCTGCACAGCCAACTCAGGACCTTAAATCTGGCAGCATGGCGGATAATGTAGCCATTCTGAACACTCCTCTTTCAAAAGCTGTTATGGATGTTATCTTGGAGGCCAGGAGGCCCAGTACCAGAAAATCTTATGCATAAAAATGGAAGAGATTCTGTGCTTGGAACCAGGAACAAGGCATTGACACGTATGTACCAAATATCCCTCAGATTTTACAATACCTACCTGAGATGCTGGACAAAGGCCTTTCCTTTTCATCAATTAAGGTTCATGCCTCTGCCAGTTCAGCCCATTACAATACGGAACTACCTATCTTTTCTCATCCTTTAATAAGGCAGTACCTCAGAGGGGCCAAAAACATCAGGACTCCAAGGAAAGCACCAATTCCAGCATGGGACCTCAATTACATCTTGGAAAATCTCACACTGCCTCCTTTTGAGCCAGCCTCAACAGCTGATATAAAATTCTTATCCTGGAAAACAGCTCTGCTCCTAGCAATATCCTCTGCAAGACATGTCTCAGAGTTACAAGCGCTCATGGCTGTGGAACCTTTTATCATTTTTCATCCAGACAGGGTTTCTCTGAGAACAAACCCAGCATTTATGCCTAAGGTGGTGTCCAGTGTGGCCTTCAACCAAACCATTCACTTGCCTACCTTTTATCCAAACCCACAGAACAAGGGTGAGAATATTCTGCATTCTTTGGACATACACAGGCAGCTACACTTCTACGTGGACAGAACGAAAGCTTTCAGGAAGACTGAGTAACTTTTAGTGTCATATGCTGCAGGATCACAAGGAAAGGCTATCTAAAAACAGACTATTTCTAAATGGATAGGCCATTGCATCCGTATCTGCTATTCTCAGCATGGCAAATCAGTGCCTAAGGGCATTAGGCCTAATTCTACCAGAGCAGTAGCCACTTAGCAGCCTTCCTCAGAGGAGTACCAACCAAAGACATCTTAGAGGCTGCAACTTGGAGTTCAGTGCACACTTTTATAAAGCACTACCACTTGCCTCTTTACTCTAAATCCAGAGCAGGCTTTGCCACTGCAGTTCTGCAGGATCTCATAGCCTCTCCTAATCCTATTTAGCCCATCCTCAGCTTTGGGATTCAACCCAAGAGTAATGACTGCAACAGTGAAACACAATGAACATAGTACAGTTGTGTACCTACCATAAATGTAGATGTTCGAGTGTATTCACTGTTGCAGTCCAGGTTACCCTCCCACCTTCTCCCCTTTCTTTTGCTGGGGTTTATCTGTACTTATCTATTCTATACAACTTATGTGGTGTGTTTGCTTGTAGATGAAGGAAATGTTTCTTTACTGCCTGTATGTTTATTGGTATAATATATTTAGCCTACCCTTTTGGGGGCACCTGACATCTGGGGCAAGAAAAACTGAAGAAAATGGCGTCTGCTGCATCTTTTTATACCCCTGGCACACTGACGTCAGGGAAGAGGCGACAGCAGCCGATGCCAGACCAGGACTTTGGAATTCAGGCCGACTGCGGGTAGCCTGCCAGCTGGATAACCCAACAGTAATGACTGCAACAGTGAATACACTCGAACATCTACATTTATGGTAGGTACACAACTGTACTTTTTCCAACCCCCAATGTACCTTCTCCAGGAATCAGAGGAGTGGAAAAATGTGTCATAAGAAATCTCAGGGTCCATTCTGTGTCACACATGGTGATGATACCCCCAGGGGCAGAGTAGTTAACAATTCCGGAAGACTACCCTATAGAGGCAGATGGGGTTCTTGTAAACAAAGCTCCAGGGATTCCTTTTCTGGACAGCTTTACCAGCGGTCCTGAGGAGCAGCCTGATTGCTTACCTGTGGAAGCAGTCGGGGGTCATTTCTCTCTGCACCAAGCTGCCTGGCAATCTATCACCACTGATCAGTGGGTACAGAGTAATCATCACCAGAGGTTACACCATTCCCCTTTCTTGTCATCCAAATTTTCCAAGAAAACTTCCCGACGTTCCACCCAGTCAAAAAAAGAAGCAGCTTCAGAGATTATAAAGCTGTCTCGAAAAAGAGTCATCAAACCAGTCCCACCAGACCAAAGTGGATTCGGATTTTACTCTAGATTCTTTTTGGTGCCAAAAAAGACAGGGGACTGGAGACCCATTTTTGGATCTCGGCAGCTTAAACAAGTCTGTCACCCAAACCAAATTCCAGATGGTCACGATTCAGTCCATTCTCCCCTTTTTAAGAGAAGGCTTTTGGATGTGCTCTATAGATCTCCGGGATGCGTATTACCACATCAAGATGGACAAACACTCCAGGAGTCTGCTTTGCTTCTGGCTAGGAGCCAGTCATTACCAATTTCGTGCCCTGCTGTTCAGTCTCTCTACAGCACCCAGTGTATTCACGAAATGCAAGGCAGTGGTCACAGCTCACTTGAGACTAAAAGGATTCCGGGTGTTTCCATATCTAGATGACTGGATCCTCACCGCCCCCACCAAGCATCTTTTGGTAACAGCACTATATTATACTCTCTCTCTAGCAAAACTGTTGGGAATAATGATACATTGGGAGAAAGCAAACCTTACTCCCACGCAACAAATAGATTTCATTGGAGCAGTGTTCAATACTCAGTCCTGTCTAGTATCATTCCCATTTCACAGACTCCACCGATTGAGGCTTCAGCTCCAAGTGATACTCTCAAGCAAAAGTCTCAGCAAGGGAAGTTCTTCAGGCCCTAGACTCTATGGCAGCTTCAATCCCAATAGTGCCTCTAGCAAAGCTACATATGCGGACCCTGCAATGGCTCCTTCTTTGTCAGTGGTTTCCAAAGTATCACCCCCTCGGTTACCAAATTCGTATAACCAACACCTGCAAACAAGACCTTCTTTGATGGATGAGGCCAGATGTAGAGAGTCGCCCATTTCAATCCCCTCAGCCCACAGCCATTGTGACCAGGGATGCTTCCCTGATCAGGTGGGGGGTGGCCATTTCCAGGGAAAGATTATCCAAGGCACATGGTCCACCTCAGAGGCCCACCTGCATATCAGTGTTCTGGAACTAAGAGCTGTGCTGTTACCATTGCAGGCTTTTCATTCAGCTCTCCCTTCCGGGACAATTGCAGTTCAGTCAGACAATATGTCCCCATGGTCTGGTATATCAACAGGCAAGGAGGAACCAAGTCCTACCCCCTATGTCATGAATCCATGAGAATTTGGCATTGAGCGATAGCTTCCAACTGCTTTCTGATAGCAATGCGTATCCCGGGGAGCTCCATTGTGATTGCGGACAAGCAGAGCAGATGCATCCTCATGCCTCACTGGTGGTCTCTTAACCCTGAGGTGGTGACAGAAATCTTCAGGCCTTGGGGCCAGCCTTGCTGTGATATTTTTGCCTCCCCATCGAACAAGTGCAGCAGCTATTTTGCCCTACTTCCCCTGGAGAAGTCACAGAGGGACACTCTAATCCACGATTGCCGCACGGGACGACTTTACACTTATCCTCCCATCTCCCTGATTCCACAATTTCGAAAGAAAGCTCTTCGGTTGAGATGCAAGGTGATCCTCATAACCCCATTCTGGCCTTGACAAGTTTGGTTCCACTTCGGCCTTACCTAGTACACCTGCCATGGATTCTGGACCCTCTACCAGCTCTGATCACTCTTCCCAAAGGGTTAAGTCACCCAAATCTGTCCAGTCTCAAGCTGGCAGCTTGGTTTCTCCACTTCCACTAGTCGCCAGGCAAGCTAATCTCTCTCCACCTGTTCGAGACATTATTCTGGCCTTTCATAAACCATCCACCAGGAGACTATATCAGGATAAATGGAAAAGATTCCCCATCTGCTCAAAGGATAACATGCTAGACCCATATTCGGCTCCAGTAACTGCAGTGCTTCAATACTTGGGTAAGTTTTTTGATAATGGAATCTCGGTCTCTACAGTAAGAAGTGCATCTAGTGGCAATTTCCAATTTTCACAATGGTATAGATGGCACCCCTCTTTTCTCTGTACACCTTTGCAAAGCCTTCCTCAAGGGGACCTCTGATATCAGGCCTCCTGTTAGCCCATGGAACCTCACTGTAGTCCTTCATTCTTTGACTCAAAAACATTTTGAACCTGCAGCAAAGTGTGGCCTAAAGTTTTTGTCTTGGAAATCCTTGTTCTTGGTAGCCATCACATCTGCCAGAAGAGTCTCAGAGCTGTAGGCATTGTGTACCAAGAGGTCTTATCTGGTATTTCATAAACACAGAGTATCACTTAGGACAAATCCATCCTTCCTTCCCAAAGTTGTTTCTGAATTCTCCATTAACCAGACCATTGATTTACCAGTGTTTTTTCTGAATTTTGCCAATAGAGGAGAGTACTGCCTTCACTCTTTAGCCATACATAGACAGCTGAGATTTTACCTAGATAGGACCAAACCTCTCTGTAAATTGGAACACCTTTTCATCTCCTTTTCTGGACCCAAAATGGGAGAGGCTGTTTTCAAGGTTACATTATCAAAATGGCTAAGGGACTGCATACGTTTCATCTATTCTTCAGTAATGAACTTATGCCAAAAGTTAAAGCTCACTCTACTAGATCTATTGCAACATCTGTAGCTTTCCATTACAGGGCTTGGATGACATCTGTGCAGCAGCTACTTGGGCTAGGCCTCATACCTTTATCAATCATTACAAATTGGACTTGGTCTCCAAAAGGAGAGCAGCCTTCGGCTCATTGGTACTCAGGAATGTTCTTCCATAAGGGCTGCCCATGGACCTCAAGGTAGCTTGGGATTCTGTCCCATCAGTGATGAATGGAAAGAAGATTAACAACATCAGATAAAGAAGTTATGTCTTACCATAACGTTCCATCTGTGTTGTTCATCTTCTTTCATTCATCACTTCCCATCCTCCTTCCCCCTCCAAAGGCTCCTGGGGGATGCTTTGGGTCTAAGTGGTGCCCCTAGGGGCATTTGCACAGAAGTGGCCTCAACTTTACTTCTCTTTCTCTAGCAAACTCGATCTGAACTAACAGGGAGAAGGGCATTCTGGGTAGAGACTTGGCTCGAGAGGTTTTTTTTGGCTGGTGCGAGCTTGGTAAAAAGGTCGACTTGGTTCCAAGGGCTCGGGACCGAACCCATCACTTATGAATGAAAGAAGATGAACAACACAGATGGAATGTTACGGTAAGACTTAACTTCTTTTTATACTGCTATTGAAATTTTACTGACTTGTGCTAAATAGTTTCCCCTGGGAAAGAGGCACCATATTTGTCCTGACAATGGAACAAACTACCAATCCTAAGGTCAATACTACTTCCAGACACAAAACAATAAATTAACTGAACAGCCTTTACCACAACAGCAAACTAGCATTTTGCCACAGCCACTGGTAGATAACTTTGCTGTGGCCAAAGCTGGTTCCTCAGACTCACTCATATTTTTCACTAGATCCTTCTTGTATTGTCCATACAGCCACTGTGGATCAGGAGTTAGCCAAGTCCTCTGGAGCTGTTGGGGTCTCCTCAGTGCTTGGAGAAGGAACAGCGAAGGTACCAGTGCTTAGTCAGAATGATGTGCCCATCTAGGGAAGCTGCTACTGCCACTAAAAGCCCTGTTCTGATGATGTCCTTTTCATTCTTCCTCACTGTTGGGTTATGGATCTGACACGGCCACATTTTACAGACTTGGATCCTAGTTTTGAGCTCCTACTACTTCCTACAATGCACTGCACACACTACAGCTTCTTCAGAACTCATTTGCCACCACAGCAAACAGATTTCTAGCTTGAGCAATTCAGTATTTGAAAGCTAAGTTTTCTCCTTAGAATTTTTACACTTTTGGCTAACTATGTGATATTTTCTTAAATGTTAGCATAACTCTCCTCCTAGGAAGTAATTCACAGGCATTAGGGACTGCTAACTTTATTCCCTTCCTTTATCCTGTTTGCCAGGGCCTTTGGTTTCCTTTTCTGACCTTTCTATTTAAAAAAAAAGTAGTTATTAGGACTTAATATATAATTGTTTTATTTAGTGTGTGTGAACTTAATAACAGTACACTTGTTTTTGACAGTGTAGATTTTCTTTCTTGTTATAACTTGTCATAATTTTAATAAGCCTGTTTCTATCTCTTCTTTGGTGTGTCTTGAAGAGTGTTGGACTTTTTCAAAATGTCAGGCAAACCTTCACGTTTCAAGCATTTCTCTAATTGTGGACTTAAACCCCCACAGTCTGAAAAGTGTATATATTGCTTAGGACCAGAGCACCCATGATCTTCCTGAGTTATTTGTGAGGGTTTTAACCCTATAGCAATAGCAGACTGCAAAAATATGTTAATTTTGAAGGGGCTTGTCCCCGCATCATGATCATCTTCACCAGGGGCTCAAACCCCCTGTAAGAGCCATCATGGATCCTCTGATCCCAGGAAAGTGCCCTCTTACGTCTTTGAGGGCCTCCTCAGAACCACCAGCTAAAGTCTTGAAATCCTTGGAGTCGACCCTCTCAGATCTGAGACCAGCTTCTGCTGCTTCTGATCCAAAACACTCCTTGGATCCAGCAGAAGTCATTACTATTTCGGGCTCCCCTAAATCTTCCAACTCTCACTCAGATCCTAGGTCTGTGGATCCTAAAGCTAGGAGCTGAACACTTGAATACTTGATCAAGACTGTTTCCAACCTTGCCTACAGAGTTATTGCAAAAACTCCAGAGAGACACTCAAAGCCTGCTTCAGCTACTTGCTCTAGGTGTCTCTCTGAAGTGGACATGGACAAGATGATGCTGAGATTCCTCAAAACTCAAATTCAGGTGGGAGTTTTGACAAGTCCATGCCCTTTTGGATCCATGAGTGTCCCCAACTATGGTTATCCAATCTCCTTCTGTGATGCAACCAACAGCTTCAGAGTCCCAGATCCAAGATACCTGAGAGAGTTGTGTTGGATCCTTGGAAGCTTCCTTCCTTGACTCCAACAGTTACCCTGACCGGTTCTGCTCTGATATCAGAGTGGGTCTCAAATCCAAAGTGTTGTTGGATCAGGGGGCAGGGGTTTGGCTCTGACCTTGTTGGATCAATCTCTTCCCCTTGGCATTTCAGATCTCGAGAGCTCATACCCGATTCTATCTGGGAGCCATGGATCCAGGGTTGTCCCCATCTTCTCTTTCTCTCCTGCCTCAGCTCTGAGAGAGTTGGGGGGAATTTCACTGTGTCTGTCAGCTTTCTACTTGGTGGAAAAGGCTTTCTTCTCTTATAGGGATTCAACCTCTTATATCTTTGATCTTCCCTATTGACCTTCATTGGATTTGGGTGCTAAGCCCATCATACCTGTCCAGGGTCACCCCACCGTGAGAAATCTCAAAGACCTCCCCCCAGAGGGAGCCCCCTCTTCTTATACCTCCCCTGACCATCCCATGGAGGAGGTTCATCGTAAGAAGACATGCAAAAGGAGATGCGTAGACTCCATTATGGAGCCCCTCACCAAGGACACAGACTTTGAGGGAGAAGAATCCCCAAGATCACCACTGGATGATGTCTCCTTTGGAGACATCTTAGAGATCCTTAAGCAGAGAGGTGGTTGGTATTCACAGACTCCTTCTCCTGGTAGAGTCTGCGCTTTTGGAATTTTTGGAGGCAGGTACATCTGTGTCTTGGGTGACCTCCCCCCTCCCCAGTGGATGAGCTTATAGATGTGGTCTCCCACTGGGGCTGGAAGGAGCCTGACACCATCAAACTGATACCCAAGCACCTCAACAAATTCTTATCTTCTCCCATGGACAAGCTATACAAGAATAACGGGTTTACGTGTGGATGCCATGGTTGTGGCGGCAGTTACCAGAAAGAAACTACTTGAGCAGAGCTCCTCTATCCATCTGCAGAACAGGGAGTCCAGGGCAACAGGTTTGGTAAGCAGGTCTATGCCTCTGCTACTTTTGCACTGAGGTCATTAAACTACTTGGCACACTTCACTCATTTGCAGAGACCTGCTCAAAGAGCTTTCCAACTCTCTCACAGAGACCATGTCCCTGGAGGACTTCAAGAAAGTATCTCCCCAACTGGCTACTCTTACTACTTTGAGTCTCATCTCCCAAATCAGTGGAGGGCACGTCACGGCCAGCCTGCTCAGGTATTGTGATTAGAAGACATGCCTGGATGAGGCTTTGTGACTTTGCTAAGCCATTTATAGGTTCATAGGTTGGTACTAGGCTATCGGCCCTAGGGCCTATACAAGCGTAGCCATAACAATTCCCTGGCTATTTCTTCCCACACTATTTACTTCCCTGAACCCCTGTCTAGCAGGGCGACTGACGTGATCCCAGGGGTGAATTTTCTTTCTCCCATCCAGTCGTCATGGTTCCTTTTGAAGAGGGCCAAAGAGGTGCTCTGCTTGACATTTATGGGAAGTCTATTCCAGAGTCTGGGGAGTCTCTGGGTCAGGAATCTATCCCTCCAGCATGTTTTGTTCATTGTGATGACAAGGTTTAGATCCGTGGAACGTATGGCTCTGAGAGAGTGGGATTTCCTTAAGTGTAACATGTCCAACAGCTCTGGATTTGACATGGCCTTGTATGTTAAGCAGAGATCGCCTCTGAGAAGATGATATGCAACAGAGTATAGCTGGAGTTTTTTAAGGCAGTCAGCATAGGGCATCTGCTTTATTGCTGTGATTCTTTTAGTGAAGTATTTCTGCGGCCTTTTCAGTTGTTGCAGATGTCTTAAGAGGTACATACCAAATGGGGCATTGTATTCTATAATAGATCTAATGAGGGATGAGTGCAGTGGGACAATGACCTCCTTTTTTCTGGATGAAAAGCCCTTAGTGATGAGGTGTGCCACATAGAAGGATTTCCTGACTGTTGTGGTGATGTGGTTATCGAAGGTGAGACCACTGTCCACCTGTGTCACTAAGTGTCTTATCACACTTTCAGTGTTTAATGTACTGCCACCTATGTGGTAATTCAAGGGTACATGTTTTTTCCCAAAGGGGATAATTATGCATTTCTTGGCATTGAGCTTGAGCCCATGGTTCTGGCACCAAGCATCTGTTTCTGTAAGGCCCTTTTGTAGAGTATCCACATCATTTGGGGATTCCATAATGGCTCCCAGTTTGCAGTCATCTGCAAACTTTGTTAGCCAGAGTCCCTTAGTGTTGGCCTGTACTAAGGAGAAGTAGATGCCAAACAAGAGCGGTCCTAGGACTTAACCCTGAAGTACTCCACTTGTCTGGAGCTGGATAATGGAGTCAGCTACTCTTACAGTGTGGGTTCTTTCAGTAAACCAGTTGGCAACCCATCGAGTGACGTAGGGATTAATGCCCAGCTTAGTAAGTTTATCTATGATTCCAGAGTGGGGGATGGTGTCAAAGGCCTTGGCGAGGTCCAGATAGGCTGTGTGGATCACCTTACTCTCATCCGCGGCTCTGGAGACTGATTTGAAGAAGTCAGTCAGGTTCAGGAGACAAGATCGGCTCTTCATGAACACAAACTGGGTGGGGTCCGGTGCTTGAAGGTTGCCAATGTCTTTGTTTATAAGTTCCATGATAATACGATGTTCTTCATTCCACATTGCTGCAGTCCTAACTATTGGGTAGTCCGCTGTCCAGTCGGCCCGAATACCAAAGTATATGGCTGACGTCGGTCAGGGCGCATTAGACTGACGTCAGTACGTCAGGGTACTAATGCGCATGACCGACGTCATATCCTCAGTCTTTTTTGCCGCATGGTCCGATGCAGAAGCAGTTTTGCGAGTGCAGGTTGGCGTTCTGAAATTTTCTGAAGTCGGAGTTTCAGACCGAATCAAAGTTGGCTAAGTACCCGTTGGGAACATTTTGGTTTTTCTTGCCTCAGTATTTAACCGGATGTCAGAAAAAGTGAATAACTGTATTTCTTGTGGGAAACAGATACCTCATAGGGATTACCATACCTTGTGTATACCTTGTTTAGGGCCTGAGCACGGCGTTGTTGGATGCCGCTCTTGTGCTAGATTTAACAAACGCACTATTAAGAGAAGGTTAGACTGTGCCAGGTTAGTGTTTGGGAAGCGTTGCAATTATAAAATGCCGTCGGATGCTCCGACGCCCGCTTCGTCAAAAGCGCAAGGACAAAACAGCGAAGCCTAGAGTTGATGAACCGGCAGTCCCGGACGTCGGTTCTTTAGAAGGCTCAGTGGAGCCAGAGGTTTTGCCAGGAGTTTCTTTGGAGTCTCAGGCAGAGACTTTACTGTTACAGGATGTGCCTTCTCAGGAAGTAGGCCAGGCTGAGGGGCCTTCTCAGGTAACTGTTCTTCCCTCTCTTCCCAAGGTAGTTAGAGCCTCTCCTTCTGTTTCCAAAACTTCTTTGAGAGGTAGGCCAAGTTTAGCTTCAGTGGGGGCTTCTCCTAGCACTTCAGGTTCTGTGCCTAAGAAACATATGCTTAAAATGGCAGAAGATTTGATTACTATGATTAGAGGTTCTATGCCGCCTCCTGATAAGAGGCCTAGGGTGGAACCTGAGTTTGAGAGTTTTGAACAGTGTTCAGAGGCTTCTGAGTCTTCTGGAAGACTTGCAGGAGTATCCTCCTTATTCTAATTCTGATGTGGATGATTCCACTCCTACAGCTTCTCCTCCTGAGGATTTCTCATTTTCAGAGACTCTGCATTCTATGAGGGAGCACTTTAAATGGGAAGGCCAAGATTACTCTGATTCCAGGAAAGGCTTAGGAATTCTTGTTTTACCCCAGCATAGGCCCTTAGCTATACCTCCTGTGTTGAATGTGGTGGAAGATGTTTTTGCAGAGGCTTCCTGAACCCTGATTCCTTGCCTCCTGCTCCTGTTAAACCTGATAGGTACTATAGGGTGCCTGAAGCTCATAAGTATCTTTTAAGAGTCCTAGGGCAGACCCGAAACTGTTTCTCAGGGACCTAAAGGTGTTAAGGCCTCTGTTGTTAAAAACCCTGTTCCCACTGATAAGGAGGCAAGGGCTTTGGATAGATGGGGAAAGAAAGTGTATACTTCTTCCACTTTAGCCATGAGGGCGTTGAATTGTCAGTTTCACATGCTAAAATATCAAAATTATCTCCTTTCACAATTGAAATCTAAGGTGGATGCTTTGGCGGAAGGTATTGAGTGTAAAGAGTTGCTGGATTTAGTTCATGTGTCTGAACAAGTGGGTAATCATTCTTTGCAATGTGGTTTTGATGCTGTACAGGCATCCTCGAGGGTGGCTGCCACTAGTTCTGTTCTTCGCAGGCATGCCTGGTTGAGGGATCAGAATTTAGCTGAGCATGTTAAGACAAGGATTTTGGATGCTCCTTTACAGTCTGATGTGTTGTTTGGTTCGCCTGTGGAAGCAGTTTTAAAGAAAATGGAGGACAAAGCTAAGTCTATGCAAACTGTTAAAGATTTTTGCAGGTGCAGCCACCAAGTTTAGTAGAAATTGGCCTACTAAGGGATGGACATATCCTGCTTATGATTCCCAGTCTAGGGGTAGGTCTAGACGTGGTAGGGGCAGAGCTCAAGGTTCTTTTAGGCCTAGAACAGGAAGTTCACCTGCTCAGACTTCTGGTGAGGGCAGGGGTCAGTCCTTTCGTAAACAGACCCAATGACCTGCCTTTTCAGCTGCCAGTAGATTCTCGTCTGGCAGCTCCTTTGGGAGGAAGACTGTCTCTTTTCACAGAAAATTGGGATTTAATTACTCAAGACAGATGGGTGTTGGATATCATTCACCACGGTTACAGGTTTTATTTCCATACATTGCCCCCTTTCAAAGGCATGCCAGGCGTTCCTCCTCCACAAAGGAAAGAGGCTCACAAGCAAATTTCTCTGTTACTCCAAATAGGGGCCATTCAGCCAGTCCCTGTATCAGAAAGGGGCCTAGGATTTTATTCTCGCCTGTTCCTAGTACCAAAGAAGGGGAACACGTGGAGACCAATTTTGGATTTATCTATCCTCAACACTTATCTGGACATTCCCAAGTTCAAGATGTTGACGTTACAACAGCTTTTACCTCTGCTGGGCAAAGATCACTGGATGGTAACTTTAGATCTCAAGGAAGCTTACCTTCATGTGCCTATAAGACTAAGTTGCAGGAAGTATCTGCGTTTTCGAGCTGGAAATTCTCATTATCAGTTCTCTGCATTGCCCTTTGGCTTATCTACTGCCCAGAGTATTCACAAAGGTTCTGGCTCCAGTGATAGCTTACTTCAGGCTAAAAGGAATTCAAATCTATCCTTACTTGGACGACTGCCTGATTCTGGCTCAAGAAAAGGAAGACCTTCTACAGCATCTGGAATATGTTATAGCAGTGCTAAGATGCCTAGGGTATTCTGTGAACGAAATAAAGTCCAGTCTAGTACCCTCTCAAGACATGTGCTTTCTGGGTGTGAGACTGAATACAGCAGCCCAGATGGCCTTTTAACCCCGGACAAACAAAAGAGTCTATCCCTTTACTTCCATCAACTATCTCATCAGTCCGTGCTGACTGCAAGGACAGTCCTTCAAGCATTAGGGTTCATGGCATCTTGTATTCTGGTGCTTCCCAATGCCAAACTGCATATGAGGAAGCTGCAATGGTATCTCAAAATGTATGGACACAGCACTGCCAGGATTTGGACACTGTCATTCAAATAATACCTTGCCTTCAAAAAGAATTTTTGTGGTGGGCTCAGGAATGTCACCTAAACAAGGGACTCTCTGTGACCCGGCCAGAGGCGAGTCAGATTTTAACGACAGATGCCTCGGACATTGCTTGGGGAGCTCATCTAAATGGAAAGTGGATACAAGACAAGTGGCCTGCCAGACTACAGCATCTACATATCAACATGAAGGAGATGTTAGCAGTCCAGTTTGCATTAATGGCTTTCAAGGAGTTACTTCTTCCAGGGCAGGTGTTGATTCTAACAGACAACACAACTGTCATGTGGTACATCAACAAACAAGGGGAACACATTCTTATCCTCTATGCAGGCAAGCAATGATGTTATGGGAGACTGCGCTCAGCTTGCAACTAACTCTTCAGGCAAGGTTTCTGCCGGAGCACAGAACTCCTTAGCAGATGTGTTAAGCAGACAAATCATGGATCCCCACGAGTGGAAACTGGATCTTCATGTATTTCAGAAATTGACAGTGTCATGGGGAACTCCAGACATAGATCTGTTCGCTTCTCCACTAAACCACCAGCTGCCAAAGTTTTGCACAAAGGGGTTTCATCACACAGCTTGGAAAGTGGATGCTCTTTCTTTCAGTTGGAAAAATCTTCATGTGTATGCCTTTCCACCTCTGCCTCTTCTTCCAAAGGTGCTCTTAAAGGTCAGACAAGACAAGCCAAGGATGATTTTAATAGCTCCAGATTGGCCTCGGCAACACTGGTACCCACTACTAAGGAGTCTGGTAAGGAAGCCTCCATGGCCTTTACCTTTGATTCCACATCTGTTATCTCAGAAGGACGGTCATCTGCTCAATGTCAAGCTTCACTCTCTTCATCTAACAGACTGGCATATTCTGTGTTGAAGCACAGCAGGTCTCAACTTCCTCAACAAGTTTTAAATGTGATTATGGAAGCTAGAAGACCTAGTACAAGGAAAGTGTACGCAGAAAAATGGAAGAGATTTTTATTTTGGAGTACAGCAAAGAATTTGGAGATTTCTGAGCCTAATTTGAGTGTGGCTCTTCAATATCTTACTGAGTTATTGGACAAAGGTTTGTCCTTCTCTTCCATTAAGATTCATGCTGCAGCAATTTCAGCTCACTATGATTGTGACCCACCATTGTTTTCGCATCCTTTGTTCAAGCAGTTTCTTAGAGGGGCAAAGAATATAAGACCCACGTAGAGCTCCTACTCCTGCTTGGGATCTCAATTTTGTGTTGGAAAAACTTACTCTACAACCTTTTGAGCCTGCGGCTACTGCTGAATTGAAATACTTGTCATGGAAGACTGCTTTTCTGTTGGCTATTACTTCTGCAAGAAGGGTGTCTGAGTTGCAGGCCCTTATGGCAGTAGAGCCTTTTGATTTTCCATAAGGATAGGGTATCATTACGTACTAATCCTTCCTTTATGCCTAAGGTGGTTTCTAGTGTGGCTTTAAACCAAACTATTCATTTGCCTACTTTTTATGCAGACCCCCAAAATAAAGGGGAAAAGATTTTGCACACTTTAGATGTACACAGGCAATTGCGTTATTATTTAAGCAGGACTAAGGATTTTAGGCAGTCTCAGCAGTTGTTTGTTTCTTTTGCTTTGAGTTCGCAGGGCAAGCCTGTGTCAAAACAAACTATTTCTAGGTGGATTGGGTTTTGCATTGCATTTTGTTATTCCCATCATGGCAAGGAGATTCCAGCTGGGATTAGGCCTCATTCCACTAGGGCTACTGCCACTTCAACAGCATTTCTAAGGGGTGGCAACTAAGGATATTTTGGAGGCAGCTACTTGGAGTTCAGTGCATACTTTCTCTAAGCATTATCACCTTCCTCTCTACTCTAAGTCTAGGGCTGGTTTTGCCACAGCTATTTTGCAAGGCATGTTGTCAGCTCCTGCTTCTTTATGATTTGCCAGCCTCCCTTACCTCTGCTTTGGGATTCTACCCAATAGTTAGGACTGCAGCAATGTGGAATGAAGAACATAGTACAGTTTTGTACCTACCATAAATGTAGATGTTCGAGGATCCACATTGCTGCAGTCCAATTTACTCCCTCCTTCCCTCTGTGTTTAGGGGTGGTTGTGTAGGTGAGGTTATATGCTGATGATTTTGTATATATTGTACATATTTTTGGTGTAGGTATATTAGGCCTTGTCTTTTTAGGGTCTTCTGACATCTGGGGCAAGAAAAGACTGAGGATATGACGTCGGTCATGCGCATTAGTACCCTGACGTACTGACGTCAGTCTAATGCGCCCTGACCGACGTCAGCCATATACTTTGGTATTCGGGCCGACTGGACAGCGGACTACCCAATAGTTAGGACTGCAGCAATGTGGATCCTCGAACATCTACATTTATGGTAGGTACAAAACTGTACTTTCCATGGCCTTACTTATGGGGCGGTAGTTTTACCGGGATCCAAGGTGGATCCCCCCTTCCGGAGTGGGATAACTGTAGCTGTGCACCACTCAGTGGTCATAAAGCCTGAGGTGAGGGTATGATTAAACATGACACTTGGGTGAGGTGCCAGTTCATTTTGTAGTTCATGTAGTACACAGCCCGGGATGTCATCTGGTCCCATGGATGCTGTATTCTTAGCTTTGGAAAGTGCGTTTTTTTTTACCTGTGTGGCCGTTATTACCAGAATTTGGCAATCTTCTGGTATTGAGATGGGCCTTTTAGGGGATGAGAGGGGTGTGAAGTTGGCACTGAATCGATCTGCCAGGATATTGGCAATATCATTATGATCAGTATACTTAATGCCATTCTGTTGTAGCTCAGAGCAGATCTGAGCATTGCCATTTAGATTCTTGACATAGTTATAGAATGCCTTGTGGTTGTCTTTGGAATCTTTGGCAATTTTATTTTCATAACTAGCTTTGGAAGATTTTATGAGGGATCTCAGCTTCTTACTGAGGCTGGTAAGGGAGATTTTTGCATCCTGGGATTTTCCTCTTCTGCAACAGTTTCTTCCCTTTGTTCTAAAGTTTGATTATGGCAGGGGACCACCAGATTGGCTTCCTTTTTTGGAGGAGAGCATCTTGGTTCTATTTGGGATGGCACGATTCATGCATGAGTGGATGTGCTTGTACAGTGTAGGATTCAGCAGTCAGAACTTTCAGTTCCCGTCTGCATGGGTGTCATGAAGTTTGTCACTTCTGACTTGAGTAGCATGAAGTTGGCTTTGGAGAAGTTTTTTTATGGAAGTTTCCTTACTGGGGGTGGCATGTGGATGTTAAGGGTGATTAGTTTATGGCCTGACCAATGAGGGGGTAACCGTAGGTGTGGAGCATCGATTTCCCATGTTGGTAATGACCGGGTCTAGGATATTGGAGCCCCTGGTGGGAATATGTATTAGTTGATCCAGCTCATTGGAATTTATGAATTCCAAGAACTGTTGGGCAAAGGTGTTGGTACACGAGTAGTTTTCCCAGTTAATGGCAGGGTAGTTGAAATCACCCAGTATTAGGGTGTTTGGTTGTATCTTAACATTTTTCAGTATGTTTAGGAAGGTGTAGTGAGAATCTTGGAGCATGATGGAGGATCTGTAGCAAGCTACAGTTTGGATTGCACTCTTACCTAGTGTTAGTTGCACCTGGAGAATTTCAGATGCATTGTGTTGGGCAGCTAGCCTGATGGTGTGAATATCCTTGGTGAATATGGACACTCCTCCACCTTTAGTGTTTTGATCCTGGTTTGGTGGCCGAAAAGTGTGGTAAGAGTTGTAGTCTGGTATTGCAGAGGTGTTCTCTGGAGTCTTGAACCAGGTCTCAGTTACTGCACAGATATCAATGTTCTTCATTTTTAGGAGTGCCTCGAGAGAGTGCATTTTGAGGTTTAGACGTCTAGCATTACCTTCAGATTTTGCATGCTTGTACCTGTTACGGTGATGGTTTTGTCCTTTGAACTTTGCCTAAAAAAGGCACTATAGGGTTGGCAAGAGCCTTAGCCAGTAACATGAATCCCAAGGGCGACAGCTGCAGACCATCTCTGGCAAAACATTGTGGTCTTTCGATCATGTTGTCCCAGGCAGACAGACAAAGTGTCATCTGTTAATGCCCCCCTTCGATGGCTCTTCATTGTTTGGGCCATCTGTCAAAGATACTCTAACCTGCAGTGAACAGTAATGAAAGACTCTGCTGTGGGGATCAAGTTTTCTACCACTTAGCATACTTTCTCCAGAAATCAGCGAGGCAGTAATCCCAAGGGTCTTTTCATGGTGATTCTTCCTTCAGAGGCAGAGGAGGAATTTTTAATGGAAGATCCCACCCCAGAGGCAGAGGAGGAAGTTTTAATGGAAAATACCACCACAGAGGCAGATGTCTGCAAAATTAAGGCTACAGGGAACGTTTCTCTGATAGACCCCATCAGCACTCCTGAAGCACCGCCTGGCTCACTACACCTAGATGCCTGGGCCAATCTTACAAAATATGCCTGGGTGCTAAGCATAATATGCAGAGGTTATTACATTCCCTTTTCCCATCCAGCTCCAGAAAAACATATCAGACTCCCGGATGTTCCACCCAGTCAGAAGGGAGTTTTTGCAGTAAAAGAGATTCAAAATGTACTGCAAAAAAAGAGTCATGCAAGAAGTCCCACCCAAACAAAAAGGATTCATAGGTAGGTACTAGGCTATCTGCCCAAAGGCATTTATAAGCCTAGCCAGAATGTGTTGGCTTTAATTCAGAACTTACTTCCACTTCTTTTTAATGCCAAAGAAAACTGGGGACCTGAGACCCATTCTGGATCTAAGCAATCTGAACCTGTGTGCAAAGAAGTCAAAGTTCCAGGTGGTTATGGTTCAGTTCATCCTACCACTGTTGTAGAATAATTGCATGTGCTCTATAGACTTAACAGGACATGTACTAGCACATCAAAATAAACAGATGCTCCAGAAGTCATCTGCACTTCAGCTGGGAGCCAGTCATTATCAGTTCAGAGTTCTGCCATTTGGACTCACCACCATCCACAGGGTGTTTACCAAATACATGGCAGTACTCGCAGCTCACCTGAAACTGCAAGGATTCCAGATGTTTCTGTACCTAAACAACTGGCTTCTAACTTCCCCAACCAGGCATCAACTGAGTCAAACCAGGGATTACCTTTATCAGATCTCCAACTTCGTGGGCATCAACATAAATCTAGCCAAATCAAACCCATCCCCAGTACAAAGACTTCATTAGTGCTGTGTTGGACGCTACACATCAAAAGTCATTGTTACCCCTCATCGTATAAAGACTTTACAACACCAGATACAGTCCATTCTAAATATTCTCTCTTCACCTGCAAGATTAATACTTCAAGCTCTTGGGTCTGTGGCAGCTGCCATCACTCTTGTGCCATTAGTAAGGTTTTTTATGTGAGTTCGCTAATGGACTATGGCTGTTCAGTGGCGTATTCTTTACCATCCTTTATCTGTTCCTATCAGACTAACATCTCTTTGCAAATGTAATCTTCAGTGGTGGATTCTTTCGGGCAACCTGTTCAATTGGGCAGGCTGTTTCTTCTTCTCTCACCCTATTAGCCACTGTGACCATGGACACTTCCACAGTTGGGGCTGGGGGGTATTTCATAGGGAAAATGGTCCCTAGGCACATGGACTGGGAGACCAGATTGCATATCAGTGTTCTGGGGATGAAAGCAGTCCTCTTAACATTGCTAGTTTTTCAGGATGATCTCGCCTTTGGTTCTATTGCAATTCACACAGACATGTCATGTGGTCTGGTATATCAACAAACAAGGAGGAACCCATTCATATCCATTGTGCAGAGAGGCCATGAGAGACTGGGAATCGGCGATGCCTTCAGGCTGCTTTCTACTTGCAACACATATACCAGGGAAATCCAGTGTTCTAGCGAACAAACTCAGCAGGTCTATTCTGACTCCTCATGAGTGGTCTCTCAATCAGTAGTGAACTTGATCTTCAACCATTGGGGTCAGTCTTGCTGCAATCTCTTTGCTTCCCCCCAAAAAACAAGTGCAGCAAGTACTTCACTCTGATCCCCCTCTGGGGGAGTCCCCGAGGGATGCTCTGGTTCACGATTGGCCCTCCCATCTCCTTTATACCTGTCTCCCTCATCCATCAATCCCAAAGTTTCTGCAGAAAGCCAGAAGACTAAAGAATTCAGTAATCCTCATTGCTCCCTACTGGCCTTGTCAGATATGGTTCCCCTTTCTCCGGTCTCATTGAAATATCCTCCTTGGATTCCGGAGCCTACATAGGATCTCCTCTCTCACCCATCAGAGACTAAACATCCCAGTCTACACACCCTCAAACTAACCGCATGGTTTCTCCAGTTCCTGTAATTGTGTAAATGTCCAGGCTTGCTTCCCCTGTTCTAGACATAGTTTTAACTTCTCAGAAAGCTTCCACTAAAAGTATACAGAAGCAAATGGCAAAGATTTGTCATTTGAGCTTGCAAAGAGAATATTTATCCCTTTTCAGCTATCCATTTTTTTTCTTTTTCTTCAAGGAAGGTGCTAGTTATTCTACTTTAAAACTTCAGCTAGCAGCCCTATCTAAGTTTCATGCTGAAGATGTTTTTGGCTCCCTCTCTACATCTGTATTATGTAAGACATTCGTGAAGGGGAATTTTCATCTTAGGCTTCAATTAAAGATCCGTCTCTACAATGGGATCTCACTATTATTCTTTAGGACCCCACTCAAAAGCCTTTTGAGCCAACTGGCGATTGCAAAATGAAATTTCTTTCCTGGAAAAACATCTTTTTGGTAGCCATTACATCAGCAAATAGAAATTCTGAACTTCAAGCTTAGTCATCCAAACACCCTTGCATTATTTTTCATAAAGATAGAGTATCCCTCCATACCAATCCATCCTTAATGCCTAAAGTGGCCACAAAGACAAATATTAACCAGTCTGTTCAATTGCCAGTCGTCTTCACAAAATTTTCAAAAAAGGGCGAATATATTTTACATCTCCTTGATGTACACAGACAACTTCACTTTTACCTTCATAGAACGAGAGTACAGAAAATGTGAACAACTTTGTATATCTTTTTCTCAATTTATTTGAAAAATGATCTATAATTGCCTTGCACTCCTAAAGGCCATTCTAATAGATCTATGGCTACATCATCTGCTTTCTCCTCCAGAGCATCTATTGATATTTGTGCTGCAGCCACCTGGTCAAAGACTCGTACCTTCATGATGCATTACAAACTGGACATTGCCTCCAGAAGAAGAGCTTCCTTTGGTTCGATAGTACTCTGGAATATCCTTCCTTGAGACCATCCAAGAGTAGCGTAGGACT